>NC_045439.1:69405478-69405651 GCF_002776525.5 Piliocolobus tephrosceles | reverse complement strand
TTTCTTTCTTTCTTTCTTTCTTTCTTTCTTTCTTTCTTTCTTTCTTTTTCTTTCTTTCTTTTTCTTTCTTTCTTTCTCTTTCCTTCCTTCCTTCTTTCCTTCTTTCCTTCCTTCTTTCTTTCCTTTTTCCTTCCTTCCTTCCTTCCTTCCTTCCTTCCTTCCTTCCTTCCTTC
>NC_045439.1:69365147-69405468 GCF_002776525.5 Piliocolobus tephrosceles | reverse complement strand
TTCCTTCCTTCCTTCCTTCCTTCCTTCCTTCCTTCCTTCCTTCCTTCCTTCCTTCCTCCCTTCCTTCTTTCCTTTTTTTCCTTTCTTCCTTCCTTTCTTTCCTTTCTTTCCTGAGACGGAGATTCACTCTTGTCACCCAGGCTGGAGTGCAATGGCACAATCTCAGCACACTGCAACCTCTGCCTCCTGGGTTCAAGCGATTTTCCTGCCTCAGCCTCCCGAGTAGCATCCGCCACCACACCTGGCTAATTGTTGTATTTTTAATAGAGACAGGGTTTAACCATGTTGGCCAGGCTGGTCTCGAACTTCTGACCTCAGGTGATCCGCCCACCTTAGTCTCCCAAAGTGCTGGGATTACAGGCGTGAGCCACCATGCTCAGCCTGGACTCATTTTTTTTATGGCTGCATAGTATTCCATGGTGTATATGTGCCACATTTTCTTTGTAAGTCTATAATTGATGGGCATTTGTGTTGGTTCCAAGTCTTTGCTATTGTAAATATTGCTGCAGTAAACATATGTGTACATGTGTCATTATAGTAGAATGATTTATAATCCTTTGGGTATATACCCTGTAATGGGATTGCTGTATCAAATTGTATTTCTGGTTCTAGATCCTTGAGGAATCGCCACACTGTCTTCCACAATTGTTGAACTAATTTACACTCCCACCAACAGTGTAAAAGCGTTTCTACTTCTCCACACCCTCCCCAGCATCTGTTGCTTCCTGACTTTTTAATGATCAGCATTCTAACTGGCATGAGATGATATCTCACTGTGGTTTTGATTTGCATCGATGAGCTTTTCTTCATGTGTTTGTTGGCTGTGTAAATGTCTTCTTTCAAGAAGTGTATGTTCACATTCTTTGCCCACTTTTTTATATATATATTTTTCTTGTGAATTGGTTTAAGTTCCTTGTAGATTCTGGACATTAGACCTTTGTCAGATGAATAGATTGCAAAAATTGTCTTCTATTCTGTAGGTTGCCTGCTCATTCTGATGATAGTTTCATTTGCTGCACAGAAGCTCTTTAGTTTAATTAGATACCATGTAGCTATTATGGCTTTTGTTACCATTGCTTTTGGTGTTTTAAACATGAAGTCTTTGCCCATGCCTATGTCTTGAATGGTATTGCCCTGGTTTTCTTCTGGGAATTTTATGGTCCTAGGTCTTATGTTTAAGTCTTTGATCCATCCTGAGTTGATTTTTGTATAAGGTGTAAGGAAGGGGTCCAGTTTTAGTTTTCTGCATATGGCTAGCCAGTTTTCCCAACGCCATTTATTAAATAGGGAATCTTTTCCCCAATGCTTATGAGTGTCAGGTTTGTCAAAGATCAGATGGTGGTAGATGTGTGGTGTTATTTCTGAGGCCTGTGTTCTGTTCCATTGGTCTATATATCTGTTTTGATACTGGTACCATGCTGTTTTAGTTACGGTAGACTTGTAGTAAAGTTTGAAGTCAGGTAGCGTGATGCCTCCAGCTTTGTTCTTTTTGCTTAGGATTATCTTGGCAATGTGGGCTCTATTTTGGTTCCATATGAACTTTAAAGTAGTTTTTTTCAATTCTGTGAAGGAAGTCATTGATAGCTTGATGGGGATCATATTGAATCTATAAATTACCTTGGGCAGTATGGCCATTTTAACGATATTGATTCTTCCTATCCATGAGCATGGAATGTTCTTCCATTTGTTTGTGTCCTTTTTTATTTGTTGAGCAGTGGTTGGTAATTCTCCTTGAAGAGGTCCTTCACATCCCTTGTAAGTTGGATTCCTAGGTATTTTATTCCTTTGAAGCAATTGAGAATGGGAGTTGACTCATGATTTTGCTCTCTGTTTGTCTGTTATTGGTGTATATGCTTGTGATTTTTGCACATTGATTTTGTATCCTGAGACTTTGCTGAAGTAGCTTATCAGCTTGAGATTTTGGGCTGAGACGATGGGGTTTTCTGAATATACAATCATGTCATCTGCAAACAGGGACAATTTGACTTCCTCATTTTCTAATCGAATACCCTTTATTTCTCTCTCTTGCCTGATTGCCCTGGCCAGAACTTCTAACACTATGTTGAGTAGGAGTGATGAGAGAGGGCATCCCTGTCTTGTGCCAGTTTTCAAAGGGAATAGTTCCAGTTTTTGCCCATTCAGTATGATATTAGCTGTGGGTTTGTCAGAAATAGCTCTTATTATTTTGAGATACGTTCCATCAATACCGAATTTATTGAGAGTTTTTAGAATGCGGGGCTGTTGAATTTTGTCAGAGGCCTTTTATGCATCTATTGAGATAATCATATGGTTTTTGTTTTTGGTTCTGTTTATATGATGGATTACGTTTTATTGATTTGCGTATGTTGAACCAGCCTTGCATCCCAGGGATGAAGCCCACTTGATCATGGTGGATAAGCTTTTTGATGTGCTGCTGGATTCGGTTTGCCAGTATTTTATTGAGGATTTTTGCATCGATGTTCATCAGGGATATTAGTCTAAAATTCTCTTTTTTTGTTGTGTCTCTGCCAGACTTTGGTATCAGGATGATGCTGGCCCCATAAAATGAGTTAGGGAGGATACCCTTTTTTTTTATTGATTGTAATAGTTTCAGAAAGAATGGTACCAGCTCCTCTTTGTACCTCTGGTAGAATTCAGCTGTGAATTCATCTGGTCCTGGACTTTTTTTGGTTGGTAGGCTCTTAATTATTGCCTCAATTTCACAGCCTGTTATTGTTCTATTCAGGAATTCAACTTCTTCCTGGTTTAGTTCAGGGAGGGTGTGTGTCCAGTAATTTATCCATTTCTTCTAGATTTTCTTGTTTATTTGCACAGAAGTGTTTATAGTATTCTCTGATGGTAGTTTGTATCTCTGTGGGATCGATGGTGATATCCCCTTTGTAATTTTTTATTGCATCTATTTGATTCTTATCTCTTCTTTATTAGTCTTGCTAGTGGTCTATCAATTTTATTGATCTTTTCAAAAAACCAGCTCCTGGATTCATTGAATTTTTGAAGGATTTTTTGTGTCTCTCTCTCCTTCAGTTCCACTCTGATCTTAGTTCTATTTTCTGTATTCTGCTAGCGTTTGAATGTGTTTGCTCTTGCTTCTCTAGTGGCTTTAATTGTGATGTTAGGGTGTCAATTTCTATCTTTCCTGCTTTCTCTTGTGGGCATTTAGTGCTATACATTTCCCTGTACACACTGCTTTAAATGTGTCCCAGAGATTCTGGTATAGTGTCTCTTTGTTCTCGTTGGTTTCAAAGAACATCTTTATTTCTGCCTTCATTTCATTATATACCCAGTAGTCATTCAGGAGCAGGTTGTTCAGTTTCCATGTAGTTGAGAAGTTTTGAGTTAGTTTCTTAATCCTGAGTTCTAGTTTGATTGCACTGTGGTCTGAGAGACAGTTTCTTATAATTTCTGTTCTTTTACATTTGCTGAGGAATGCTTTACTTCCAACTATGTGGTCAATTTTGGATTAAGTGCGATGTGGTGCTAAGAATGTATATTCTGTTGATTTGGGGTGGAGAGTTCTGTAGATGTCTATTAGGTCCGCTTTGTGCAGAGCTGAGTTCAATTCCTAGATATCCTTCTTAACTTTCTGTCTTGTGGATCTGTCTAATGTTGACAGTGGGGTGTTAAAGTCTCCCATTATTATTGTATGGGAGTCTAAGTCTCTTTGTAGGTCTCTAAGGACTTGCTTTCTGAATCTGGGTGCTTCTGTATTGGGTTAATATATATTTAGGATAGTTAGCTCTTCTTGTTGAACTGATCCCTTTACCATTATATAATGGCCTTCTTTGTCTCTTTCGATCTTTGTTGGTTTAAAGTCTGTTTTATCAGAGACTAGGATCGCAACCGCTGCTTTTTTTTGTTTGTTTTCCATTTGCTTGGTAGATCTTCGTCCATCCCTTTATTTTGAGCTATGTGTGTCTCTGCATGTGAGATGGGCCTCCTGAATATAGCACACTGATGGGTCTTGACTCTATCCAATTTGCCAGTCTGTGTCTTTTAACTGGAGCATTTAGCCAGTTGCATTTAATGTTAATATTGTTATGTGTGAATTTGATCCTGTCATTATGATGTTAGCTGGTTATTTTGCTTATTAGTTGATGCAGTTTCTTCCTAGCATCGATGGTCTTTACAATTTGGCATGCTTTTGCAGTCACTGGTACTGGTTGTTCCTTTCCATGTTTAGTGCTTCCTTCAGGATCTCTCATAAGGTAGGCCTGATGTTGCTGACATCTCTCAGCACTTGCTTGTCTGTAAAGGATTTTCTTTCTCCTTCACTTATGAAGCTTAGTTTGGCTGAATAGGAAATTCAGGGTTGAAAATTCTTTTCTTTAAGAATGTTGAATATTGGCCCCCACTCTCTTCTGGCTTGTAGAGTTTCTGCTGAGAGATGTATTGTTAGTCTGATGGGTTTCCCTTTGTGGTAACCCGACCTTTTTCTCTGGCTGCCCTTAACATTTTTTCCTTCATTTCAACTTTGGTGAATGTGACAATTGTGTGTCTTGGAGTTGTGCTTCTCAAGAATTATCTTTTGTTGTGGCGTTCTCTGTGTTTCCTGAATTTGAATGTTGGCCTGCCTTGCTAGGTTGGGGAAGTTCTCCTGAATAATATCCTGAAGAGTGTTTTCCAACTTGGTTCCATTCTCCCCATTCACTTTCAGGCATACCAATCAGATGTAGGTTTGGTCTTTTCACATAGTCCCATATTTCTTGGAGACTTTGTTCATTTCTTTTTACTCTTTTTTCTCTCAATTTCTGTTCTCGCTTCATGTCATTCATTTGATCTTCAATCACTGATACCCTTTCTTCCTGTTGATCGAATAGGCTACTGAAGCTTGTGCATGCGTCATGTAGTTCTCGTGCCATGGTTTTCAGCTCCATCAGGTCATTTAAGGTCTTCTCTATACTGTTTATTCTGATTAGCCATTTGTCTAATCTTTTTTCAAGGTTTTTAGCTTCTTTTGATGGGTTCGAACATCCTCCTTTATCTCAGAGATGTTTGTTATTACCGATTTTCTGAAGCCTTCTTCTCTCGACTCTTCAAAGTCATTCTCCATCTAGCTTTGTTCCGTTGCTGGCAAGGATCTGTCTTCCTTTGGAGGAGAAAAGGTGCTCTGATTTTTATAATTTTCAGCTTTTCTGCTCTGGTTTCTCCCCATCTTTGTGGTTTTATCTACTTTTGGTCTTTGATGATGGTGATGTACAGATGGGGTTTTGTTGTGGATGTCTTTTCTGTTTGTTAGTTTTCCTTCTAACAGTCAGGACCCTCAGCTGCAGGTCTGTTGGAGTTTGCTGGAGGTCCACTCCAGACCCTGTTTGCCTGGATATCACCAGTGGAGGCTGCAGAATCGTAAATATTGCAGAACAGCAAGTGTTGCTGCCTGATCGTTCCTCTGGAAGCTTCCTCTCAGAGGGGCACCTGGCTGCCTGAGGTGTCAGTCGTCCCCTACTGGTGATGCCTCCCAGTTAGGCTACTCAGGGGTCAGGGACCCACTTGAGGAGGCTTTCTGTCCGTTCTCAGATCTCAAACTCCATGCTGGGAGAACCACTACTCTCTTCAAAGCTCTCAGACACAGACATTTAAGTCTGCAGAAGTTTCTGCTGCCTTTTGTTCAGCTATGTTCTGCCCCCAGAGATTTAGTCTACAGAGGCAGGCAGACTTCCCTGAGCTATGGTGGGCTCCACCCAGTTTGACTTTCCTGGCTGCTTTGTTTACCTATTCAAGCCTCAGCAATGGTGGGCGCCCCTCCCCCAGCCTCCTGCAGCCTTGCAGTTCAATCTCAGACTGCTGTGCTAGCAGTGAGCGAGGCTCTGTGGGTGTGGAACCCTCCGAGCCAGGAACAGAATATAATTTTCTGTTGTGCCATTTGCTAAGACTGTTGGAAAAGTGCAGTATTAGAGTGGGAGTGACCCAGTTTTCCATGTGCCATCTGTCATGGCTTCCTTTGGCTAGGAAAGGGATTCTCTGACCCCTTGCACTTCCCAGGTGAGGCGATGCCTCCCCCTGCTTTGGCTCACGGTCTGTGGGCTGCACCCACTGTCCTGCATCCACTGTCCGTCGAGCCTCAGTGAGATGAACCTGGTACCTCAGTTGGAAATGCAGAAATCACCCATTTTCTGCGTTGCTCACACTAGGAGCTATAGACTGGAGCTGTTCCTATTCAGCCATCTTGGAACCTCCCACTATTTTTATTTCTTCTAAGTAGGCAACCTAGTAGCTTCTTTCTTCTGTTTTTCCTTGTCATCTTTATTTTATTTCTAAAAATGGATATGCTTCACATTATTAGCTAATTGAAAATGAGTTTTTTAGCATAGATCTAAGTCAGTGATAATTTCAAAATTGGAGTCAGAAGTTAATGATAAAGGAATCCAGTTTACACAACTAACGCAGTAGCTTTCATCCATGAAAGAGCAGACTCTCACGTATTTGAATATATCTTCAAGGCCCAGGGAAAAATCTCCTAAAACTTCTACTCACTAGGGCCCATGTTCTGCAAAATGGATCATTTTGTTTTTCTAGGGAGCAATTTTGTATAAATTAGTGCTTAATACATTTTGGGGAATGAATAAATAATAAATGTAATGCTTATTTTATTGACATACCTCCATGAGAAATGTAAGAAATGAAATTAGTAAGCATATAATTAATATGTAGAATGTACCTAATAAGCATATAATTATGTATACAATAAAGTGTACTTCAATTTATAAAAAGTTTGTATCATTTTTACTGTTAACTTCATGACTAAACTCTCCTGCGAAGCAAGGAGAAATATTTACAAATTGTTATTCAAATATAAAATTAGTTGTACAGGTTTACCAAAAAGAGAAAATGTATACTTTACAATACTTGTTAAAACAAACTTTTTTTTCCTAGGACATACCGAGGGATTGCATATGTTAAACGGAAATTTTACAAAGAAGCAACTCAAGATTTTTCTGCTGCAATTCACTTAGATCCTAATAACTGGTTAGCATTGTATTATCGAGGTTGCTTATTCAGAAAGAGTAACCCTTTTAGAGCGCTACAGGATTACAGTGTTTCAGGTACTTTGCCTTCAATTACATATAATATGTAGCAATCTGATCTGAGATTCAACAGCTCAGTTTCATAGTGGTGAATGGTAAAGTGGGGCCACTAATGTAATAAGTATACTACTATATACTAATATACATTATAAGTATATATTACATGAGCTTATACATTTTAATATTATATAGATATACAACATATGATTATATGGCTATAATGGTTTAGTTTTAAGTGTTTCTAATATGCCCTTTGTGTGTGTGTGTGTGTGTGTGTGTGTGTTAACTGTGGCAAGGGGAGAATGTGACATCAAAGAAATCTCTTTCTATAATATACTGCGTTCTAAAGATTTTTCTGGAAACCCAGGCCCTGTTTCCTAGTCAGTTTTCTAAAATGGCAGTAAATTGTCCTGGTGGGCTGTGTCCTGCTCCATAGGCTCAGCCCAAGAGATTTGTCAAATTCAGCATTTTTAACCCCTAAACTAAAAATAGGTTTTGGGAATCCTTAGTAGCTAAGGACACCAACAGCTAAAAATGGCCATTTCTGTGTTACCCTCAATCAGCACACTCCTGGTTTATGCATGTGGCCAGCACATTTGTGAGCATAGAGTCAGTGCTCAGTAAACAGACTCCAACAGAATAAATGAGCCCATCCTGACTGATGAAATCCAGCCTGAGTCTAACGCTCCAAATATGCCTGTGTTCACCTGGGTGCGAAGTTCTAGAATCCCATCATCATAAATTAGACCGTGTCTGGAGATGAAGAGACAACTAGATTTCCACAGGGAAGAAGAGCTAAGGCGATGGTTACTTGATTGTCTTAAGTCCATTTGCCTTCTGAGGTCACCCTTCTCATTAATATTAAAATAAAATAACTCAAATTTCATTCTGTGTATTGAGAGGAGTCTAGTGTCCTCCCCTCTATTTCCAAGGATTATTGGGAAAGGGGCCTGAGGATTTCTGTCTAATTCTTTCTTTATCTTTGAGTCCAGTTTCATCTTTTGGCTGAATTCTCCATCTTTGCTCACCCTCACTTCTGTGGGTACTGTTCTCTTGGCTTTACTTTTTCCCAGGTCTATCCTTCATTCCCCAGTATAACATCAACACAAACATGTTGTGTCTACTAATCTGTTACTGAATGCTTTAGGGTTCAGAAGATAAATTTAGCACAGGTAACTTAAATTTGAAGATCAAACCACCCCCATTTTTAGAAGTTTATCTGACTCTGTCAGCCCTATCCATCTGCCACTGGCCAAATCCCTTTCTCTCTGGTCTTCCTCTAAAGACTTCTTTCTTATATTTCCCTCTTATACAAGTTTTGGGCTTCTCATGCCCTCCTCTCCCCACTTCTAGGCTATCACAATAATTGAACAAAATTCCTATTATTTAATTATCCAGAGCAGACAAACTTGATTTCAGCCTCAATCCTTTCCTACCAGATAGCCCAAGGAGTTTTATCGCCCACAACAAAACAGGACTCTCAAGATATTTTGCTAAGCTAATAATAATAATAATAATAATAATAATATCTAACATTTATTGGGCATTTTGCTATTTGCAAAGTGCTGTTTAAAGTGTCAAATAAGAAGTATCTCAATATTTAGAGTAACGCTAGGAGCTCGGTACTATTTTCATTTACATTTTACTGATGAGAAAGCCACAGCACAGAGGTTAAATAATATTTTTTTCCTTTTTTCTTAAGAATCTTTATTATTATTATTATTATTTGTTAAGAGCAACCACCCAAACTGTAGCTGATTTTTTAATTGCTAGCCAATCATACCGTGTACTGAGCAGTTAGATTTTCTTCAAGTGATACCAGTCATGTGCCGCATAATGATGTTTCAGTCAAAAATGTATACTATGGGTAAACCTGATATATGTATATACATATATAACATATACCATCTAGGTTTGTGAAAGTACACTCTATGATGTTTGCACAATAAAGAAATCCCCTACTAATGCATTTCTCAGAACATATCCCTACCGTTAAGTGGTGCATGACTGTATTTACTTAATCTGTATGATCATTGCTGACACTAACTATACTTCCCTAAATTCAGTACTGTGAATATTTTTGTCCTAGACTGTAAACATTATGCACATTTTGGCAAAACTTTCCATCTTAAGGCAGAATGGCATGAGAAGCTTTAAAGATATGTGTCAAAACTTGTGGAAACCCCATCTAATTCACTAACATGTTTTGAAAGTGAAGGGGCAATCAGTAGGCGAGAGACATGAGATGACCTCTAGACTGGTTATTGATGAGAGTCACACACCTAGAGTACTGAGAGGAGGTTCTTTTCCTCCATTCCATTATTTGGGATGTGCATCCCGGATAGCTGTTATTTGGGATGTGCATAGTCAAGCCATCTGCCTTACCTCCAAGCTCTGCTTGCCTTGGTGTAGCCTCTTTGCTTGTCCATCCTGGTTTGTGTGTAAGCCTGACCTCTGCTTTCTGCCTTCAGGACTAGTAACCAAGCCTGTTCTTGGCCAGTAACGATGGCTTCCTGATAAAATCAGGCCATCAAGGGTCATGGCACCCTTTTGACTGGAGTTGGATTCTAGGCCAGTCTTTGCCATTGACTGTCATATCATGACCATGGTCAATGTACTTACCCCCTTTGGACTTTAATCTCCTCACCTATACAGTGAGTGGACTATGCTATATTCCGATCAGGGTTTAGTTCAGCTCCAATGAGTTTGTGAACCACAATTGCCACATTGTTACTAATAAATACATTTTAATGTACAATACTATTATTTAACTTACCAAACAAGTACACTCATCATAGATATGTTTCTATTTTATATAATGTTAAAAAATGAGAATAAGCAATAGGAAGGTTACAGACTAAAATAGAATTTACATATGGTTATTTTAGAAACTGAATGAAATACATTTTTTTAATTTTTAAGCACTCATAAATGATGGCTATGAGAATCTTGGTTGTTTTCTACATCGGGGAATAGTCTATGCACATCTAAAACTTTGGTTGCTGGCAATTTGTGACTTTGAAGCTGTTATTTCTCTAGAAAGGTACGTTTTCCTTTTCATATTTATTGATTTCACTTTTGTAAAAAATTGAAAACCTAAAATGGGAGAAAAAGTTTCTTTCCCCTCATCATTGATAACCTAGAAAAAATGAGACACTTACAAAGTCATCCTAGAATTAGAATACTACTTCTAAAAACAAGATTGCTTCTGAAATAAAACCTGTTCTCAACATCTGTTTGCCTCAGGTGTTTTTGCAAATTTTAGAAGTTAAATGGGTTTGACAGAAGTTAAATCCATGGATAAGGAATCAATACTATTGAGGATTCTGGAGATGCCCAGGCTAGAGCTTTTTGAAATTAACTTTGTGGAAAACTGTCATTAAGTTTTAAAATAATAAAAAAAATTTCTGCTTGGTATATGATTACTACGGACAACATAGTCCGTAGGCAACTTTCTATTTAGAACTGGAAGGCAACTTTCTATTTAGAACTTCTGGCTTTATTTTGTTTAGTAAAGCAAAATAAAAACACTAATACCATGTAGACCATAGGTTCAGGAAGAAATACAGACTGAAAGTTAAATGCACTAGTCAGAAAGTCAAACTGTAAATCACAGAATTTAATTAAAATTTCCCCTTTCTTCCAATGAAGCATTTGTGAAAAGGGAAGGTGTCAGAAAGAGTAACTAATCATGCCAATTCCTTGCCAACCAGCAGACGGTTTACTTAATCTATCCAAGGTAAACTTTGAACTTGACACAGGAAATTCATGGAGCATGACTCCATAATGACCACAGTGGTTTTCTTTTGGACATTTTTGAGCCAGAAAGAAAAAGAAAAGAGTGTCAGTTTCAAAGAGACAGAAAACATGAAGTAGGAACTTTGGTGTCTAGGCAAGGGGTCAGGGATTCTGTCAGACTGGATTATTGGATGGGTGGTTTTCTCATTTTGAAATAGTGGCATCAAACATGATAATTTCTAAGGTTATTTCTCTGCTGAAAATCATTTGATTCTAAGAGAGATAAATAACATTTATTTGATACAGAAAAGCTGTGTTAATATATATGTGGAGAGGATTTTAACCCCAAGCCACCAAACCCTTGAATATGACTGTTTCCCACTGTCACTCATGGCCAATAGAACATAGCCTGAGGTAAAGACTCTTTAGTTGAGAAAAAGTAAGCTTGTGACTCAAGATAACGGGAAGGTAAATCAAAGAAGAGTAAAGTTTTCCTAAAAGTCTAGGAGACTTCAGGAATTCTGTTCCTAGCTCAGACCCTAAAAACATTAATTTCCTACTAAGGGTTTTATAAAGGTATTTATAGTTTTTCACAGAGAGCAGCTAACTAATTTACTTTCCTTTGTAAAACATTAAAAAAATACTCTGATGAGTACTGATGCATCTATTTCATTCAGTTTATTCCTAATTGGAGAACATTTGGAATAATGAAAAATGTTTAACAAGATTTCACTTTCTCATTTTTTTTTTTTAGAACTACTACTTTGGCTTATGTAAATATTGGCCTCATACATCTGCTACACCTGGATAACTACACGGAAGCCATTTGGCAATTTTCTGAGGCTATTAGAATTGATCCTTTATGTATTCAAAGCTATCTTTGTCGAGCAGAAACCTATTTTAAGGTATTTAAGGCTTGAGAACCTTCATTTTCTTTTAAAAAAAACTTTAATTTTCTGGATATTTGTTCAACATAATTTTAATATATATACATATTTTAGATAATTGTAGGGGCTAATGCATTTATAAACAATGTGTTAAGCTGATAGTTAACTCTAATTACTCATTTATAAAGCCTCTACTTTCAAGGTGTGCATTTTTATGTCTTTCACTTTTGAAAATAATACCTTTTTTTCTTTATTACAAAAGCGTTATATACTTATTGCAGGTAATATATGCATGCAAATAAGAATAAAAAAAGCTATCATCTATAATTTTATTCTCTAGGGATAGCTGCTATAAACAATTTGAGTCTATGGTCCAATGTTTTGTGTGTGTGTGTGTGTGTGTGTACATACAGGTGAGTAGGTAGATTTATACAATGGGATCCATCCATAGAATGGGATACTGACCATTCATACTTCCCTTTAATTTTATTTAATTTTTATAAGTTGTTTAAATTAAAAATAAATGTTTTATGTCCCAGCTGTGACAAATTAAAACAGCACAATAAATAGGAAAAATCCTCTCCAATTCCAGCCAGATCTGATTTTCAGAGATAACGCTATAACTTTTGTCTCTACCCTTCAAAGTAGACACGCATTTCCACCACTTCACCTCTAACTGCCCTGTCCAAATACTAGTTTCTCACCAGGATTTTCAAATAGCAACCACAGCGATCTTGCCAAAACATGTCAGATTATTTCATTCCTTTGCTCAAGCCCTTCAATAGCTTCCCTTGTGTTTAGAATAAAAGCTAAATTCTACAAAAGCCAAAGATCTGAAAGACCCCACAGGAACCATCTCCTAATTGCCTTTCTACCTTTGTCTCCTGTCTATGCTGGTTTCAGCCAGGATAAACTAGGCTATGCTGGGGTTAAAAAAAAAAAAAAAAACCTTCAAAATTACTGTATTAAAGCAAAGGTTTATTCCTGGCTCACACTATATGTCCATGGAGGATTGCCTGGAGTCTCTGCCCTCCTTTGTCTATGTCTCAAGACTCAGTGTGACTAGAATCCCATTCAAAGTCCTTACTCTGCTGACGATGGAGGTGGGGACCCAGGGCAGGTTCAGTGTTGCCATTAGGTCATGTTAGCTCTTGACTCTGTCGGGGAAAGGATGGACATACTCATAGCATGTGGTTCTTTTGCTTAACCTAACCCTGTTGATGAAGCCAAGAACATCAGTGGAAGTTGGAGTTTCCCTGAGCACATAGAGAAATCAAAACACTAGCATGATAGCAAGGTGTAAGGATATAGTCAAAGGCTGTTCTGAGAGGCAAAAATCTCTATGCCGTAATGATTGAATAGTTTGTGGTGCATTCACACCATAGAATGTAACAGAGATGGTGACAAGAGTAATAGAACTATGCTAGCTGACTTGGAAGGGTTTCCATGAGATATTTTTGAGTTACAAAAGTAGGGCTCACAAAAGAATGTGAAGTGTGTACAATACAATTCCATGTAAATAAAACAATTGTAAATAAACCCTTGTGTATGTATGTATAAGAATACATACTCCCATTATGTGGGTTCATCCTCCAGGGTAAATCTAATCTAAGGTTGCCTGGTAGTGGTCTAATGTCTCTGGACCACAGGGAAGCTTGTAGAGATCTGAGAATGTGCCTCCATTTGTCTTAAGTCAGGGTTTCCTCAATGCATAGACATGTATGGTTGGTAGAATAGGTGTAGCAATGTGGACATATGACTATATGATTTATTAATTACACCATCCTGAATAGTGTTAGCTTAGGAAGCAGCAGGCCTGAAGTTTCACAGAAATTTTCCGATTTGTTTTAACAAATTTCAAACTTCCTCCTTTTCTGTTCCCTCTTTTGAGTCCATCCACCATTTCCTCCAAACATTTTACCATCTCTACAGGTACTGCCGCTTCCATGCACAAATTAGTTTTGTACATTTGCTTCTTTGCATCATTGTGCGATAACAATAAAAGGATTGGTTGGTTGTCCCAGGTTAATTTTGCTCTGGTCTGTAGAGTGCTCTGTTGTCAATATTTCCAATGGTAGTTGATTTTGCCTCCAAATTTGTACAAATTCAGTTTCTGTGACCAGTATTAAGGGAATGATTAATGTTTACTTTTCATTATATATTGATGTTAAACAGATTACTTTTCATCATTTTTTTATTTTGTTATATTCATTCATTTACTTAATTTTTGTGCAGGCCTGTTCTTCCTCCCTTGTTTTTAAGTGGAATATAGTTTTAGTTTTTATCTTACCCTCCTTTGCGTGCTACTTTATTTCTTAGTCTTTATTCTTATTATTGTTTTTGTCTAGACAGGGTCTCACTATGTTGACCAGGCTGGTCTTGACCTCCTGGCCTCATCAAGCGATTCTCCTGTCTCAGCCTCCCAAAGTGCTGGAATTAGAGGCCCGAGCCTGGCCTGCATGCTACTTGATTAAGATGGATCAGGTTAACTGAAAAAGTTGTTAGGGTTGAGGGAGAAAAACTGAAAGCTAAATGATAAAAGAGAACACAAACATGCACACAATTCAGAATGTATTATATAATCACATTTGTGTGAAATAGTATATGTGGATATGTATAATTATTATTCAAAATTAAAGATAGATGATTTTTAAAAACTAAGAGTATATCATAAATTTTTCTTTTCACTTCTCTGTAACCTATTTGCTTTGTTGATTCTTAAGAAAAACATGTATGTTAGGAGATGTACCTGCAAAATTTCTGTAGAAAGGGTGACAGAGGATAAATATCAGAAAGGAAGCAACTGGTATTATTAGGAGCTAAGTTTCTGTTTATCACTCAACAGTTGCATAAATTGAAAAATGCAGTAAATGAATTGTCTCGTGCTATCCACCTTCAGCCAGATGGAATCCAATTATACATAAGAAGGTATGAGCATAGAAACTGAATTTTTCCTGGGATAACTTAGCATCAGAGAAATTGAATGGGGATCTTCAGTTCCCTCTTGAACCTTTCAGACTCCCCATTTTACATTTAATCTCCCAGTAATTGCCATTTCCCCACCAGCAAGCCAGTTTGTTAAACTTTAAGATTGTTTATTGCATAAGATAACCAGATTTTTCCCTTTGCTCTACCTTTGCATCAAAATATACCTGTTTAGTGTTTATATTCTTTGAGACCTTTGTAAGCAACTAGTCATATAGTTATTACATATCTCATAAGAGTAAGGTAACATATTTTGAACAATTGTTTTGATTATGTCCACAATCAAACATAAGCATATGTACCATACATAAACCTCCACTAATTCAGTGAAAAGAAATGACATATTGAATTTTATACCATTTCTACGGGTACTGCCTACTTCCATGCAGTATTTCAAATGTAGTAGAACTTTCTATAAAGATATCCTTTGCAAGTTATGAGTTATCACTATCAAAAATATAATCTTTTAAGGATTTATAGACCTGGGAAAATGGAATGAGACAATGCTTTACTGATAAGGGCTTGCTTTGTCCTTGAACCACATTTTAGCAATTTATGTAAATACCTCCTTCCTTGTATATGCCTTGAACTTTATCTTTTAATGATTTCTCAGCAAAAAGTATAACATTTTAAATACAGATAATTACAAAAAGAGATTTGGGTATTTTTCTTTCAGCATTACATTTCCTAAGTTTCCTCATCACATCACTATGCTAATTGATGTATTTAGATTATACGAAATGTCTATAATTTTCACTTTTTAAATGCATACATAAGTAAATAAGAATAAATATATTGTAAAATTTTAAGTAACTGATTATAAGAAACTTTATTTTAGAAAGTTTATTTTTAGCTGCTTGGAGTCAAAATCAATTATTTCTTCCAGAGGACAATATCTTCTTATGATGAAATGTTATGATCTTGCAAAGTTTACTATTTATCAAGTAGCAGAAATGGACAAAGGTAAATATAATTAATTATAACTTTTAAGAAATACTTCAGTATTTAAAATTTTTATGCTATTTTGCAATAGTTATGTATAAATAGCATGAAGGATTCAATTGAAAATCAAATTAGATTTTGAAACTTTAGTTTTATCGTACATTGCCAATTAGTAAAATGACTCATAGCAGTGAATTTTGTGAGAGAGATTTTTATGGGAAATATTAAGCTTACAATTTTTCTCTTTTTTGTTTGTAATTGGAATGTCTTGTTGGTTACTGGTAGTAAATAGATCTTAGTATAATTTGTTAATTTTATAATTTGTTGATTTGTTAATTCATATTATAAAGACAAATTATTCATTTACTCCCTTAGAATAATTATATTCAGAATCCTTGATACTTGGCAAAGATATTGATAAACTTTCCTTCCCTTTTAGGTCTCATTGAGTTGAGTCCTATACAGCAAGCCCTCATTTATTCATTTTGTGAAAACCATGACAAGGCCATTGAGGTCTTGGATGGAATCAGCTGGAATAGACCTGAGATGACCATGTATGCTCTATTAGCAAAAGTTCAAATGAAGGCCAAGAGAACCAAGGTGAAAAGTCCTCTGAGTAATGTTTACTAAACCTATTAATGAAGTGTATATACTGTGCTTAGTATACCACTTTAAATATTTTTCACAAAATTAAGTCATACTATTTATTTATTTTTCTGTGAATTAACATTTGGGTTATTTTCTCTCTTTTTTTATTGCCCCCTTTTAAGAACAGGGCTGCCCTAAATACTCTTTTTCATGTATTCAGTCAGCGTGTGGAGTAGTTTTCCAGGATATATTTCAAGGAATGCAATTGGTGGTATGTAGAGAATGTGAATGTTTAACTTTCAAGGAAATGACACATTGTTTCATAGGGTGGTACCAATTTATTCTCCCACCTGAAGTGTAGGTATATTCCTGTTCCTGTTGATCTGCATCTTTTGTAGTAATTGATATTGTTAGGCTTTATTTTTGCCAATTTGGTGGATAAAAATTGATGTCTCGTGGTCTTAATTCACACTTCTCAGTTTGAGCATCAGGTTGAGAATCTATAATTTTATGTTTATAAGCCACTCATATTTCCTGTTCTATCAATTTGCTATACACATTTTTCATTTCTCTTGTTCTTGTTGATTTTAGTTATTTAAGATATAAATTCTGTATACTAATCCTTGATTGTGTGCTGAGTATCTTCTTACAGTTTGTGGCTTGTCTTTTGTTTCTACGGTGTCTTCTGATGAACAGAACTTCTGAAGTTTAATGTAGTTGAATATGTCTATTTTAAAATTTGTCATCAGGGCGTCTTTAAAAATATCTTGTTTAAGAAGCCCTTTTCTGCTCCAAGGTCAAGATATTCTTCCCTATTTTCTTTGGAAAGTTTAAGTTTTTCTTTTTCCATTTAAGACCTTACTCTATCTTAAGATTATTCTTTTTTAGCATGAGAGAGTGATAAAATTTCAGTTTTATCCATATGGGTATTTAAATGTTTCAGTATCATTTATTGAAATGTTCTTCTTAACCCAAAAATCTGCAGTGCTACATCTATCTTATTACAAGTTTTCACATATGTGTGGATCATGCGCTATTTTAGGTTCTCTGTTCTGTTCCTTTTGTCAATTTTTCTATTACTGGCCCAGTAGTACAATGTCTTAATTGCTATAACCTCATTGAAATTATTGATATCTGGTGGAGCAAGTCCCCACACCATATTCTTCTCTAGGAAACTCCTGGTTACTCTTCAGCATTTACTCTGCCGTATATGTGTTAAATTTAGCTTGACCAAGGTCCATTAAAAACTCTCTTGAAATTTTGAATCTTTAGATTATTTTAGGGAGAATTGATATCTTTATGATATTGAAGTCTTTAGTTTATGGTCAAAATGATGTATCTCCCCATTTATTTCACTTTTTCTTTCGAATAGATTTTACATATTCATTGCTAAAAGTTTCCTAGTTTTCTAGGTTTTTTTCCCATAGTTTTTGCTGCTATTATAAAGGGCATCTTTTTAAAAAATGTTCTGTTTGCTGATGGCTTGTAGAAATAAAACTGATTTTTGAATACTTACCTAATAGCTGACCACCTTGCTGAACTTGCTTATTTCTGAAAATATTTAGGTCTGTTCTTTTGGGTTCATAACTAGGAAAGTATGTCATCTATAAATAATAATAGTTTTATTTTTTTCCTTTCTTTTTATGTATTCTGTTTCTTTTTCTTGTCTAACTGTGCTGGCTAGAAACTCCAAGACAATACTGACTAAAAGTAGTGACAAAGACACCCTTATTTTCTCCCAAATTTTAAAGGAAGTTTACCCCACTAAGAGTGAAGTTTGGGATTGATTTTTGTAGATAATTTAAACAAAGTAAAGGTTACATAACCTTTCTGTTTCCATTTTGAATTTTATCACATTATTTTTCATCAGGTATTGAAACGATTATTATATTTTTATCCTTTAATATGTTAATGTAGCAGATTATATGTCACATATGAAATTAAATAATCTATGACATTGTTTAGTGTTAGACCAACCATGTATTCCTGGGTTAAACCAACTTGATCGGAATATATAATCATTTTGTAGACATTGCTAAATTTGAGTTGCTTGTGAGGATCTTTGTGTCTATATTTATGAGTGAGATTGGTTTTGTGGGATTTGAGTATTGATCTTATAAGATTATTTGGAGAGTATTTCTTCTTTTCTATTTAGTGAATGAGTTTGTCTAAAGGTCATAAGGATGTTTCTTTGAAAGATTATTTAATGCTTTAATATCTAGTACATGACACACATTTAATAAACATTAGCCATTATTATTCCTATTTTTTTCTCCCTGGGCATTTTAAGACTTTTTATAGGCTTCATTTTGTAAGCATTTAATCATGAGAAACTACCTTTAGTATGAAAACTAAAAAACCTTTATTTTTGCTCTCTTGACCTCTCCAGTTACTGGCTTTTTTCTCTTTACTCTGGCACAACCAAATCTTGCAAAATTGTTTATATCCCTTATCTTCATTTCCTGACTTTCCACTCATTCTGCTGCTCACTACAATCTGGTTTCTTTCCTCTTGTGATGAACACGTGATAAGGTGACCCTCAACAAGTTGTGCCCTTGTGTGACCTTGAGTGTGAGTGGAACCTGTGACTTGCTGCTAACCAACAGAGTATGGGAAAGATGATGGGATGTCACTTCCATGATTATATTACGTTATGTAGTAGACTGGAGAGAGAAATTCCCTTCCTGGCCTTAAAAAAAAGCAAAGAATTATACTATGAACTGCTTGTGGAGAGGGTATCATGGCGGGGAACTGCTGTGGCCTCATGGACCTCAGGACAATCTTCAGCCAATAGCCAATAAGACGCCTGGACCCTCAATCATGCAGCCGTAAGAAAACGAAACCCACCAACAATCAGAATGAGCTTAAAAGAAGAGAAAAGAAGTTTTCAGATGAGAATGTAGCACAGTTGACACCTTGACTGAAGCCTGGGAAACCCTAAGCAAAGGACTCAGCTAAGCTAGGCCCAGACTCCTGGCCCCTGGAAACTGTGAGATAAGAAATGTGTGTTGTTTTAAAGCGTTCAGTTTGTGGTATTTTTTATTTTTTGCAGCAATAAGAAAATAATACAGATGGAGTGCTGCTATAACAAATACCTATAAATGTAGGAGCAGCTTTGGAATCAAGCAGTGGGCAGAGGCTGAAAGAATTTTGAGGAACATGACAGAAAAAGCTTCAATCACCTCAAACAGACTGTTAGTAGATACCTGGTTTTTAAAGACACTAGCATTGAGGACTCTGAAGCAAATGAGCAACATGTTACTATTTTTATTTAGTGGTTCAAAGCTTAGTAAAATTTTCTCATATAGTTGTATGGAAAGCAGAACTACTAACTCAGAGCCTGGATACACAACTAAGATAATTTCCAAGCAAGGTGTTGACAGTGCTGCCAGCTTTCTTTTTGCTTCTAATAGTAAAGTGTGAGAAAGGAGAGATAAGAACTGTTAAACAAAATAAACCAGGACTTGCTTATGTGGAAAATTTTCAACTTCTCCAGATGGCAAAAGAGGATAAAATTCACTGTCAAGAGAAAAGGACAAGGTGTGGCTGGACAGCACTTTGCTAAGATCTTAGAAGGATCATGAGGGCAGAGTATTCAGTCACACTAGTTCTCTTTCCTTTCAAGAGATTAAGGACATGCCTTACAAATCTTCTTAACCAAACCAGAGGATCTCTAGAAGCTTAAGGGCATTGCCCCTCAGACATCTCAACAGGAGGCCAAAGTAGAGAAGGAATTTCCTTGAAAATAGTGGATGTGGCTTTTGTCTAATGAAGTGAATCCCTGTGAAATCCATGGAAGATCCCCAAAGTTTTTAAGAGAATTATTTCTTTATAAACACTGATAATTTGGACTCAAACAGAGTATAAAACGAAAGAAGGCTGTCAGACCTCAAAATCATTCTGGCAGGAAGTAGGTTAATAAAACAACTCAGCTGTAAATATGTACAACCTTTTATAAAAAAGGAAAAAGGACTCAGAAGGCAAGACTAAGAACCCACAGGATGATACTAAGGGCCATAAATGTTTTGAAACCTAATCAAGAGACTGAGCATTTGCCCAAATGTGTTTCAGAACTGCCATGGACCAGTGGCTCATTTTAATCTTCCATTTTCCCCTTTTAAACCAGAATATCTGTGGATATTATTCTATGCCTATCTCACCATTGTATGTTGGGTGTTTTGGGGACAGACGCCTTTTCTCTTTAATTTCACAAGTTCACAGAAGGAGAGGAATTGTGCCCCACGAGTGGGACCTGGTGGATTTTACTTGAATGCCTCATCTAGACTTGGACCTGCTTTAAATGATGAAATTTTAGATGTTGAGCTGATGCAATAATGAGCTGAGACTTTGGGGGACCTTGGAATGGAGGAACATATTTTGCATGTGGCAAGAATGTTGAATTACTGGGGGCCAAATCATTGGAGTCATCTGGTAGACACACTCTAAGATTATTCTTTTTTTTTTTTTTTTTTTTTGAGACGGAGTCTCGCTCTGTCACCCAGGCTGGAGTGCAGTGGCGCGATCTCAGCTCACTGCAAGCTCTGCCTCCCAGGTTCACGCCATTCTCCTGCCTCAGTCTCCCGAGTAGCTGGGACTACAGGCGCCCACCACCACGCCCGGCTAATTTTTTTTGTATTTTTAATAGAGACGGCGTTTCACCATGTTCGCCAAGATGGTCTCGATCTCCTGACCTCGTGATCCACCCGCCTTGGCCTCCCAAAGTGCTGGGATTACAGGCGTGAGCCACCGCGCCTGGCCTCTAAGATTATTCTAAATCTTACCCTATGTTACCTCCTCCCCTTCCTTGAGTGTGTGCAGGACCTGTGACTTGCTTCCAACCAATAGAATATGGCAAAATTGGTGGGGTGTTGCTCCATCAATTACGTTGCAGTATATAAGACTTCCTTCTTAGCAGAGTAAAGAGAGAGAGGTTCTCCTGCTGGCCTTGTTGTGACTTCCTGTGGAGAGAGTGATGTGGTGAGGAACTGTGGGCAGCTGGGACCTGAGTGCAACCAACAGCCAGCAAGCTGATATCTCTTATTGGGGTTTTTATTTGCATCACACCAGTCAGAATGGTGATTATTAAAAAGTAAAGAAACAGATGCTGGCAAGGTTACAGAGAAATAGGGATGCTTTTATACTTTTCAACCATTGTGTAAGATGGTTTGGCAATTCCTCAAAGACCTAGAGGCAGAAATACCATTTGACCCAGCAATCCCATTACTGGGTATATATCCAAAGGAATAAAAATCATTCTGTTACAAAGATACATGTGTGTGTATGTTCCTTGTGGCACTATTCACAAACACAAAAATATGGAATCAACTCAAATGCCCATCAATGATAGACCGGATAAAGAAAATGTGGTACATATACACCATGGAATACTATGCAGCCATAAAAAGTAATGAGATCATGTCCTTTGCAGGGACATTGACAGAGCTGGAAGCCATTATCCTCAGCAAACTAGCGTAGGAACAGAAAACCAAACCCTGCATGTTATAAGTGGGAACTGAACAGTGAGAACACATGAACACAGAAAGGGGAACAACACACACTGGGGCTTGTAGGAAGAAGGGTGGAGGGAGACAGAGCATTATTAAAAATAGCTAATGCATGGTAGGCTTAATAATTAGGTGGTGGGTTGATAGGAGCAGCAAACCACCATGGCACATGTTTACCTGTGTAACAAACCTGTGCATCCTGCATATGTACCCCGGTACTTAAAATAAAAATTAAAAAAAAAAAAAAGAAACTGGGACTCTCAGTCCTGGAGTCTCAAGGAAATGAAGTCTGCCAACAACGTGAATGAGCTTGGAAGCTGATTCTCCCAGTCGAGTTTACAGAGGAGAATGTAGCTCAACTGACACATTGATAGCAGCTTTGTAGGACCTGGAGCAGAGGACCCAGTTAAGCCATGCCCAATCTCCTGACCTGTGGAAACTGTGAGGTGATAAATGCTTGTTACTATCATTTGCTAAATGTGTAGTAATTTGACTTGTAGTGATAGAAAATGAATGCACCTCTGGTTTGGAATCAAGCACTCTTGCTAGCTTCATTGATTTGCTTTTTTTTTCTTTTTCTTTTCTTTTTTTTTGAGATGGAGTCTTGCTCAGTCGCCCAGGTGGGAGTGCAGTGGCACAATTTCAGCTCACTGCAACCTCTGCCTCTTGGGTTCAAGCAATTCTCCTGCCTCAGCCTCCTGACTAGCTGGGATTATAGGCACGTACCACTATGCCCAACTAATTTTTGTATTTTTAGTAGAGATGGGGTTTCACGATGTTGGCCAGGTTGGTCTTGAACTCCTGACCTTAGGAGATCCACTTGCCTGTGCCTCCCAAAGTGCTGGGATTACAGGTGTGAGCCACTGTGCCCGGCCTTCATTGGCTTTCTTACTGCAGATTCTGTGATCGTTTCTCAGTATGGATCATGTCTACTCTTTTCTTCACATTTGGAGTTTTTGGTCTCTGTATTCTTTGAGGACTGCTTTTTTATATTTACTTTAATCTCCTCCTCCCAGGCTGTCCCCTGTGACTTTAGCTGGATACCTGATGTCACCATCAGCTACCCTCTTCCACCCAATAAATAGTGATGTTAATATAATAGTGATGTTAGTATATATATATATATATTCTCTTGGTTCTAGTAATAGTGATACATAGTATTTATATATACTATAGAAATATAGTAATAAATAGTGATGTTAATATATATATATTCTCTTGGTTCTACTTCCTAGATACTTCTCAAATCCACTTTCTTTCTTTATTTCTATGGCTATTATCCTGGTTTGGAACATATAATTTAAAAAATTTTTCTTGAATTATATAGCTGCATTGTTGTACTCTTCCAAGCTTTTATCCACACAGCAGCCACAGTACTTTCTGCAGACTATAAAGATGACTTATCTGCAAGCCTCTGCAGATGTCCCTCAGATGACACCATAAAGTAGTGAAAGAGAGAGAGATGGGGAAGCAGGAGGAAGTGAAGTTGTGTTGACTTTAATTTAAATGGGATGGAAGGCTTGAGTAGACAAGTTTTTTCGACTCAAGGAGTCAGTGAAGGGGCAGAAATCCAAACGAGAAAGGAAGTAATAGGTTGCTCAGGTAGGGCAGGAGGAGATGGGGTCAAGGACAGCTTTTGAGGAGTTAGCCCTGCAAGGAATGAGAAAAAGCAATTCAAAGACAGGAGAGAAAAAGGTGAAAGTGAATGAAGATATAGATTCATTGAAAAGTAGAAAGGGGGGAAATTGAGACAATAATCCACTTTTTCTAGGCAAGGTCATGTGCTGAGAGTGAGGACAGAAGGAGGGATGCTGGGTGACTTGCAAACATATAGAGCTAATGCTCGATAGAAGCCATAAAGGACACTTGCATATCCAAGTGAAATCTCATTGTTTCTTTAGCAATTTAATACAATTAAGAAGATGGTATGGCCAGTAACAATTATTTGACTTTCTATATAAAGATATACAAGGAGTAGTTAAGTATTAAATGGCATTTCTTTTTCATTAATGAGACTTTTCAGTTTTTCATTTGAGACTTTTTCATTATTGAAACTTTTGACTATTTTGAACATTTTCATTAATGAGACTTTTGAGTATTTTGAATAAATAAATGGGTGAGTTTTGGAGGTGGTTTATTTTTTTGATGCCAATAAAACCCTATTAAGAGGACAGCAGGACACAATAAAAATTGATTACAATTATGTCAGATATTATCAGTGGAGATCTTTTACTACCTAGTAGCTTCCCAGTATTCCATTCAGAAAAATTATTAGGAAATTATCAATAAACTAGTTTATAAATTTAAGCCTGACTTAAGCTTGAGTATAGCCTTTGGAATTTACAAATTTTAGTTCCAAAGATCCATGTCCGTAAGCCTGCTTAAGTACTGGCTTGTAGGATAGGCATCTGGGTGGGACTCATGAGGGTAAGACTTCTGAACTGGATTCTCTTCCTGTAGTGTACTGACAAGACCTGTAACTTCACCAGGTCTGTTTGTTCCCAAATAAAGTAAGAGTAGAGGTGTGTGCTTGTGCTCCTTTTAACATATAAGGCTGTAATGTTAAATCAATAGTGGAAAGAAACATTTCCTGCCCCCTCCCTGCTTTTTTATCATTATAGGAAGCTGTGAAAATGCTTAAGAAGGCGTTGGATGTCATTTCTCATTCCGATAAAGGACCAAACACCACAGCAATTTCAGCAGACTGTCTGTATAACTTGGGTCTTTGTTATATGGAGGAAGGCAATTTACAAATGGTATTTCGTGTATTTAGGAGTATAGATTATTTGTAATTTTAGAGACTGGTTGCTTGTATGCAATTCTGTTTCCGAAGACCACCTATACAGTGGGCAACTGGTCCAAAGCTGCTTTTGAAGCTTGGCTCATTATAGTCAGTCTGCACCCTGCAACACCTAGGACATTGTTTTATTTAACCAACATGTTTTATTTGATGCTTGTTTGTCAACAATATTCTAAAGATTAATGTATGTTTCCCACCAGAACAATAAATCTAACTGCAGGAAATTATTACAGTAAAATAATTTTATCACATTAGTATGAATTCACTTATTAAATTTTAAGTACTTTAAATGCTTTAACATAATGTAGAATAAATGGAAAAGATTAGGGCATTCTGGCTTTTCTTATTGATCATTGAATAATTCAAATCAGATTGAAACGGTTTGTTAAGATGGCCAGATACACTGAAAAACAGTTGATTCAATTATTACATATTTATCCAGTCTTTGGTGATTTTAGGCAATTCTTTACTTCAAAATTATCACTGATATGACAAATATGTAAAATAATTGATACTTTCTGATGGCTAATGTTGGATATTCTACAACTCTATCTCTAGACACACACAGACACACACACACACACATACAGACACACACACACACATACAGACACACACAGACACACACATACGCACACACAAATACACACACATCATTCTAATTCTTATGTTCATGGAGTGGACAGTGTTTTAAATTGGTATTGGTATACACAAAAAAAGAGGTGCACTTGATTAGTTGTTCTATTAAGAAATTCCAGTAAATATGAGACAAATCACAAATATTTTACATGTTTTTAGTCCTTTTGAACAACCAGAGCAAACTCAGCTTTGCTTTAAAATATGGGGAAAATTTTTAGAGTTCTGTTGTTCTGAAGTTCTGAATGATGCATTTGCTGGATCCTAATGGAAAATAAATGTGCTAGTTGTGATTCCTTTGAAGAAACAAAATCTGAATAACAATTAAAATTATACCACCCAAAATATTGTAATCTAACAATATGGATTATGTAGACCTTAGTCTGGGAATAAGACCTTTAATTATAATAATCATCTCTACTTGTTTCTAAATATTAGTTTTGTTTGTTCCATGAGGTCCATTAGGAGAAATATATTAAAATAATCCAAAAATAGAGTGAAACTTTTCAACAATAGTTATATACTGTAAATTAATTAACATATTAAAACAATATATTATATCACTAAATGGTTTGCATTTTGACAATATGCTCCTGTAGGCTTTTGATTCTTTTACAAAAGCTGTGAAAGCAAATCCAGATTTTGCAGAAAGCTTTTATCAACGAGGGCTTTGTAAAGTGAAACTCCACAAGGATAGCTCGATTCTGGATTTTAATCGTGCCATTACCCTCAATCCAAAACATTACCAGGTATTTAAATAGATGTTTTTAGTGTTAATTTTGGTAAAACTATTAAATCTCTTATATACCATTGTTATTAATTAGCACCAATCAGTTTCTTATACCTACTTTTCACTTAACTGTATTTTGATAATCCAAATAGCTGTATTTCTCCTTAAACTAAAAGTATTCTTTCCATCAGTGATATTGTGATGTTATATATAAATGTATATGTGAATGTGATGTATGTAAATATTGTTAATATATCAATGTGGCTGTTAATACTTTAAAGTTTATATACTCATTAATTTTACTTACTTTTTGTTTTGATGTTACATAGATTCCTATCTTTCAATAGACTATACAGACAACACAAAATTAGGTGAAGCTTGATTGCACCTTGATTTTAGGAATCTATGAAATTTGAATCTGGTCTAAATATTAGATGATTTTAGGAAATTTCTATAAATCATCTTGGATATATAATGGCAGTGTGGTTATGTAGGAGAATGTCTTTTTTTCACAGGAGATGCATACTAGGGGACTTGGGGTAAAGCATTACCATATCTACAACCTGTTTTCAAATAGTGCAGGAAAAAAATAGATAAATATGGCAAAATGTTAATAATTATTAACTCCAGGTGATAGGTGTTTATCATTCTTTCAATTATTCTGTGTCATTTGAAATTTTTTTTCTAATAAAAGAAATCTTTTTAAAAGACTATATTTTAATACCCTCTTTGGGAGGCATAGATTTGTTCCAAGTATCATATATTTTGGTAGAATTGGTGCTTTTACTAAAGCACCCATTCCTGCTTTCTTTCTCTCTCTCTCTCTCTCTGAATAGGCATATTTAAGCCGAGTAGCATTCTATGGCTTAAAAGGCAGGTATTCCAAAGCAATCTTGAATTGTAACAAGGCTATAAAAATTTACCCTGAGAGCGTACGTGCCTATCTCTACAGAGGAGTTCTGAAATACTACAACAAGGTAGGGCCATATCCTGCCTGGCTTACTGAAATTTTAGGGTGGGAAGACTCTCTTATGCTAGGCAGGGGACTCACTTACTTTTTTTCTTTGTGGTTGGGAATCACTGTGATATGAAGGGCAGAACTACATAGAAAACTTTACACTTTGCCAATTCATATTTTTTTCACAAAATAATGGTATTTATTTTTTACATTACATTTTAAATAACATTTATTATTTATTTTTATTAAGAATGTAGCACATATTCATTGCAGAAAATTTGGAAAAATACAGAAGGGAATAAAGGATTATTATCTCACCATCAATGATAATTCCTGAGTGCATTTGTCATATTTGTATTTAGTCTTTTAGTTTCCTCATAAAATATGATATATATTTTCCAAAATTTGGACTATGCTACTTATATAACTTGTGTGGTGCCCTGCTTTTTACACTTAATCTTTGAAGATAGTATTTTGCTGACTGCATAATATTCCACCATAATTTACTTTTAATTACTTTATTGTTGAACTTTTTGATTGTTTTTAAAATTTTTACTATTTTACTGTTTAAAGTAATATAGTTATATACATCTGAGAACAAAATTGCTGCTTGGGTTTATGATTGGTTCTTAAACAGAAGTTACTGGGTTAAAAGTTGTGAGCAGTACCATTGATATGTGATACTTCACTGAATACTTTATTTCTCTCTACTTTTCTTTTCTGATCTTTGTAGCTATTTTATATGAAATTTTTACAAATAATACCTTAAAGCAAAGGTAAGACCTTGCATTATGTGTTAATTCCATGAAAATTACTATCTATAGAAATGGATGATATAAGGTATCAGAGAAGAATCAAAGAGGAAGCAAAAGAGAACAAGGGTAGAAAACATGATGATTATGTGATATGACAGTCACAATGACAGAAGCAAGCGAGCACTGGTGAATGTTTGCTGCATTAATATGGTTGGCTTTATTTTATTTTACCTAGAAGTATAATTTTCTCCTTGCCATATACCAACAATGGTAATAAGATATTTACCTAAATTAAAGTTGTTGATATATTTAATTTTGTTTGTAGGTAAGAGAAACTATAATGATAATTTCTACCAGGAGATTTTCTTAATTAACTCTATGAAAGATTAGCTTCAATGTGTTAATTTCACAGATGATACAAGGAATGGTTAAATGTGTGTTTCAAAAACTCTGATAGAAACAAGAATTTATTTTATGATTAATTTTCAGTCCATTATGATTTTCCTTTCTCATGTAATTACTTTTTTCTTTTTAGACTTATAAGCTAGCAATTACAGATTTAACTACAGCTATCAGCATGGATAAAAATAGTTATATAGCATTTTATAACAGAGCATTATGTTACACCAAGATAAGGGAACTTCAAATGGTAAGATGACCATTTTAGTAAACAATGTGTTTAAAGTGTTTAATAAATAACATGCATTTAATAGCTTGTTGATTTCAGTCAATAAACATGTAATAAACAACACATTAAAGCATTTGTAAATTTGTTTAAGGCATTTATAAAGTATTTTCTTATTACTTCTGCTAGAATTTTCAAAAGGAATTCCTAGGAAATACACACATAAAACTTGAGAAACCAAAGAAACATTTCAAAGAATATTTAATTTCTTTGTTGGTGCTCACCAAATTTTCTTATATAATTTCTGAAAGAAGTCAAATGAAAAATTAAGTTGATAATGCTTATAGAAGCATTTAAAGGCATTTATAAATTAAATCCATCACATAATTATCATTTGAATAAATGTTTCTACCATATGCAGAATTTTATTTTTTTTTTTGAGACGGAGTCTCACTCTGTTGCCCAGGCTGGAGTGCAGTGCTGTGATCTCGGCTCACTGCAACCTCCACCTCCTGGGTTCACGCCATTCTCCTGCCTCAGCCTCCCAAGTAGCTGGGACTACAGGCACCTGCCACCACGTCCGGCTAATTTTTTGTATTTTTAGTAGAGACGGAGTTTCGCCATGTTAGCCAGGATGGTCTCAATCTCCTGACCTCATGATCCGCCTGCCTCGGCCTCCCAAAGTGCAGAATTTTTAAAGCAGTAGCAATCACTAGCAATATCGTGGTTTCAAAATTTTAATGTTACCTACAGCAGTTTGTGTAGGCATTCTTTTGTTTGGTCCTCAGACCACACATGTAGCACGGAGTATGGAGTGATGGTTTTCAGCTCCAGGGACCAGTGACCAGGTTTGGCCCATATTTTTTTTTTTTTTTTTTTTTTTATACTTTAAGTTCTAGGGTACATGTGCATAACGTGCAGGTTTGTTACATATGTATATATGTGCCATGTTGGTGTTTTGAAGGCCTGTGGGCTGCAGCAAACCTTTTTTCCATTTGTCTCGATCCAGCGTCTACCTGAGCAAAACTGTTGTTTATGTTTGTAATCTTACCTTCTCTCTTCTCTCTGTGGTTTGGTCCCTTTTCAATGAGGATTCCTCACTGGGGAGCAGCTAGTCTTGTGGTCTCTCAGAATAGTGTCCCATCCTCTTCCTCTGTTACTTGTCTCCCTCTCCTTATTCCTGCCCATGTCTGTAGTAAATGACGCATTCTTTTAAAAGGCTAGGTCACATTCCTGCTGTTCTATGTTCACACACTCCCCAATCTGTGAAACGTGGACAGTGAAATCTGTTTAAAACATTTAGAAATTTAGAAATGTACAAGCTTTAGAAGGGAAGTTGAGAAACTTTGTCTCTACCTAAGAGGATGTAAAATTCTTGGTAACCAGATTATCAGGTTTCCTCCAGAGATGTTGATAAATGAATAGCTAATTTTTAACAAGGGGATTGTTAAGATGCTAGGAGCTGATGGAAAGATCATTTATTAGAGTGACCTGCACAACAGGGGCCGTTGAGGATTCCCTCCCCAACCCCATTCCTGCAGGAAAGGTAACCCTGAATAGGAAAACAATGGGCTGGGGTGGGGAGGGAACACCCATTGTTTTGTTACCTCAGATATGTGAAAGAGCCAGTGCCCTGTTAATAAAGAAAATGCAAAACTACCTAAATCAAGTAAAACTAAATTATGATAATAAAATAATGGTGATTTCAGAGCTGCCAGGACTCTGAAGCATTTTATCCAATCTGCTAACTTTACAGATGAGGAAATGAAAGTAGGGAGAGGTTCGAAAAACCATCCAAGTCGCACGGAGGGAGTTAGTGACCTGTATTGTTGTCCACAAATTTGTTTGCTTCTGGGTTAACAGTGTTTAGGTGGCTTTGTAAAACCGTCTGACCTCCAGCATGTGGACTGGATGTCATTAAGCAGTGTGTCCTCCTCCACCTGTTTCTCAGCATTCCTGCCATCCCTAGCCTGAGAAAAACCAAGTAACTTTCTGCAGAAAATGCACTTAGGCATTCTCCCAAGATATAGTTTCATAAAAACTAAGGAAAGATGAATTCTGGTTCTAACACTTGATATTAATAAAAATACTGAACACTTACCACTTATTTAGGGCTTATTGTGTGACAGGAACTGAGCTAAATGCTTCACTGAGATACAATCAAAACATTTTTAAGTAGATCCTTGTAACAATATGATGAATTTTTAACACGCCAATTTTGCAGATGAGGAAGCTAAGGCTTAGTGTTAAGTAATTTTCTCCAAATCGAGGAGTTAGTAATGTTAACAGAGGCATGACACAAATCCAGGAGAGGCCAAGGCCCTGACCCTTCCTCTTAATCAAAACCTGTGTGCTCCCATCCCTACCTCTTACCCTCATTGATCTTTACAAAATCTTATTTCCCAGTTTTTATTTCCTCTTGTGTTGCAGATTTAGCTGCTCAGTGGATCTCCAAGGCATCATACTGGTTTCACATAATGTAATTTAGTAAAAGAAAAATGTTAGACAATTTGTGGCTAATATTCTAGATTTGTTTTTTTCTTTTTTGACAAATATTACTATTTATTTTTATAGTCCTGGCAATTTTTATTTATGATTATGCCATAACATACCTATAGGATCTTTAATTACACATTTTTTAAAGACACTTGAGCACCCAACATTAGGAAGCACCAGAGGAGGGCAAATGAGCAAATATAAAATGCTCTTTGTCATTTTCAGTTGGCAGATGCTACAGGCATAATAAGATTTAGCCCTTTTCTGATCAGACCATATGGCTCTTTTGGACAGAATGTTCCGTAGGAAAATGGTTTAAGAGATTCAGCTCCAACCCAAGTTTAGAATGCTTCTAGTACCTGGTACAGAGTAGAAACCAGTAAAATCTTGTTTAGTCAGTGAATGTAAAAAAAAAACAAAATAAGGTAAAAGTAATGGAGAAGGGTCTGAGTTGATTCTCAGATTACACTATGTGTCTTTTAGAAAAATGAATATATTTATCAAAATATTTTGAGATAACTTTCATACAAGTGCTTATTTGTTAGTTTTATTAAGATCTATTTTCATTGAGTCATGATTTTTTCATTGGATACAAATTTATTGAATGCATGGTATGTGCAGGCTTGATTCTTGTTACTGGGCTTAAAACAGTGAACAAAATGGATAAGCTCTGGCTTCATAGAGCTTAGATTTCAGCAAGGAAAACAATAAAACACTAAAAAGAAATTATATATTTAATGGTCATTTGATGAAACTACCGAGTCAGGGCAGAGTGCTAAATCCTTCTCTTCCAGCCCATACACCAATGAAAATGTATGGGGTGACTTGCAGGTAAAACATGAAATGCAAGCACAGTGTGCACTGCTTATTGAAAAGTATCAGTGTCCATGATACTTTTTGCCTAAGGGTACCCTTTAAATCTAACATATGGTTATTTTGGCCATAAATTATAAAACAAATTGAAGAACTAACCATTGGGTCCTAGTTTGGACATAAATATATTTGTCCACAGCCAATGCATTCAGGCTCTAAAAAGCTGATCTATGCTACAAATGATTATTTTATTTTTAGGCATTAACAGATTATGGAATTGTGCTGCTTCTTGATGCTACAGAAACTGTAAAACTAAATACGTTCCTTAATCGTGGACTCATCTACGTAGAACTAGACCAGTATGGCTTTGCATTAGAGGTAAGCCTTCCTGTTATGTAAAGAACCCACTTGACTTTGCACATTGACTTCTGAGAACTAGTGAACAAGATTTTATTATTATCAACTGGCAATATTAATGAGTGATAGCTTAACTTTAGCAAGAATTCTGTTAAAATACTTGAAATGACTAATAGACTCTGTGAAAAAAATGTATATTTTTGCTTTGTTTGGATTATGGATAAACAGCCAATACATTTTTAGACATTTCTAATTTGATCAAGAGCATCACTTCTCTTAAGGGAGTACAGACAAAACTCAAGTTACTTAGTAAATCAAATGATTCCTGTAACGTGTACTCTGCTGTTTAGTGGTAACTTTCTCAAAATTTTCCTCTTTTCCCTTTGCAAATATAGCAAAATAAATCTGTTTCAAACAGGGCAGGAAATAGCTGCTCAGAATGGGCTACTGGTAACAGGTTTTTAAGTTAGCGGTGGCAGGCGTTCAGAATCACAGTAGAAAAAAGCATAGGCAAGGTATTAAAAAGAAACAGGTAGTTTAAATGTATTTCATTAAAGAATAATTAAACAAAATTCATCCTCATTTTTAACTTCTTATTTTTATTGTCTGTTTGTAACTCTTAGAATAAGAAACAGGAGGTAAAAATTAAATAGCAAGTTGAAATGTATATAGTTAAATAATAACAGTTTCGCTTCTTTGTCTCTGAGGAACTGCAGCATAACATTATGGAGTGGAGTACATCCTGTTCTTTTCACCTCCCAAGATGATTATTTTTCTATTTCTGTAGTCATTTTTTTGAGATTCTGTCCAACATAATCATTTACCTTTGAGGAAGTTTATGCTATGAATAAATGTGATCTTTAAGCTTTTTGATATATTAAAAATATTTTTGAGCTGTGTCACTAGGTATAACCTCAGGTAGATGGAAATAAAGAACCTCCCTGTTTGTGGTAGGCAAGAAAACAATGAGCAACAGTGTTGAGGTGGAGAGAGTGAGATAATGGAGATGGGGAACAAGGGACTGCAGCTGTTAGAGAATTAAATGCAGGGCCCATGTTATCCTCTGTATAAAGATTTATTTAGTACTAAGCAACCACTAAACAACTGTTGCACACTTGCTACACACTGGGTCCTCAACAATGCTGCACAATTTATAATTGTAACTTACAGAGGAGGAAACTGGTATTCAAAAGAGGTTAAATAAGGCCTTTCCACAGTAAGTACCGGGGTAAGATCTGAACTCAGACCTCAATTCCAAATTCTATCTTCTTTCAGGCAAGGCACTGGCATTAATATATGGAGATAAATGAGACAGAGTTCCAGTCTTTGAGGAGCTGATGGTCTAGGGAGAGTCATTCTTGTCCCCTCTCTTTCCTCACACCCCACATCTGACCCATTAGCAAGTGCAGTCAGCTCTACCACTAAAGCATATTTTGAATTAAATCATCTCTCATGATTGCCACTGCTATCTTCCTTTCAACCAGTAAGTACTGGGGCAAGAGCAGAACTCAGGTTTCAGAACTGAATCATTTCTCTTCTGGACTACTGTAGTAGCTTCCCAACTGGCTTAAGGTTCCACTCTTGCCCCTCTACATGCTATTCTCTAAACAGATGCTACAGAAATCTCTTAAAAATATAAAGCAGATCAAGTTATTCATTTGCTCAAAACCCTCTGATGGCTTTCCATCACCGTTAGAATAAAATCTGAACTCTTGACTGTGACCAAGCAAGACACTACTTGATATGACTGCTGCTCACCTCTGATCTCATCGTCAAACATTCTCTTCTCTCCACTAGTCATGCCACCCTGGCCTTTTGCCATTCCTTGGAAATGCTGGGCTCCCTTGCTGCCCCAAGACCTTTACACGAGCGAGTCTCTGTGCATACAGTACTCTTCCTCCTGATCTGTGTATGATTCATGCCGTTGTTTCATTTAGGTTTCTGCTGAAATGTGACCTCTTCAGTCAAAAAGGTAGAAGCTAAACTAAAATGGAATATTAAAAAATATTAAAAGAATCCCATATAAGTCTAGGAAGGGGAAGCGGAGGAACAGAAATGGAGAAAACCAGCAGAAAAGAAATAATAAAATAGTAGACCTAAATCCAGCCACACCAGTAGTTATATTAAATGGAAGTAGTCAAAATACAACAATGAAAATCATGAAAATGTCTGATTGGAATTTTGTAAAAGCGCCAACTATATTTTGGCAACCAGAAACACATTTTACATATAGTGATATAGATAGGTAACAACAAAAAGCTGGAAAAGATATATCACAGAAACACAAATTGAAAGCAAAAAATTCAATTTTTCTCTATGTGAAGTTAAAAAATTAATTAAAACAACTAAAAAACAATGTGAGCAGGGGCATGAAAAACCAAGAGAAAGTAGAATCTTTAAAAACACTCTTAGTGGGAAAGATTGATGAACAGAGAAGCTGAGTAGCCTGAGTGCTGACAACATTAGTTAGTTGAGAGCTGTATGCCCTTCATAGGAACACTTTGTTCAGGAAGCATTTCGACTGGGATTGTTTGTGAAGTTATGGCTAAGTTAACCAGAAGTTAATGGGTTAAGAACATTTGTTTTCGTCTTTTCCCTCTTGAGAACCTACCAAGATAATAGTAAAGGGTTAAAAAAAAAAGATATAATGCTGCAAGGTTACAGATAGTAGAGAAGAGATGTTTAGGCACCCCAAACTGCCATTCTCGATCTAAATCCCTCAAACTTAAATATAAATGGGTAGCCAAGGATCAAAGCTTAAGGGAAATGAAACAGCGACTAAAACAAACAAGTTGTCATAAGTATACAGCAGTGGCCTCCAACCTTTGTGGCACCAGGGACCAGTTTCATGGAAGATAATTTTTTCAGGGTATTCAGGTGGCAGTGTGGCGGGGTGATGGTTTTGGGATGAAACCGTTCCACCTCAGATCATGGGGCATTAGATTCTCATAAGGTGCACACAACCTAGATGGGCGCAGTTCACAATAGGGTTTGCACTCCTGTGAGAATCCAGTGCTGCTGCTGATCTGACAGGAGGCAGAGCTCAGGCAGTAATGCTTACCTGTGGTTCACCTCCTGCTGTGATTGAGATGTAAGATTGAGATGTAGATTGAGATTGAGATGTAGATCTATGTCTCGTATACCAGGGGTCCCCAACCCCTGGTATATAGAGCTGATGAGAGAAGGGGAGACATGTGAAGTGGTAGTGTGAGACTGCTAAATTCTATTCTATGTGGTACATATTAGTGGCTGTGTGGTTTGTTATTTATCATCCTTATATTAGAGAGATAATTAATGCAGAAGAGAAAATTTATAATATTAAATAACAGTGGCTAACTTTATTCTAAGTAATGCTACTAGTCATCTTTTATGTCTATTGTTGATAATTACTGCCTAATTACCATGTAGTATAATAATGATTATGTATATAGAGTCAAGTTCACTTTTGTAAGTTTCATCTGATTACAAAACTAAATTCTTTTAGCCTTTTAAATTACATGGTCATCCTTGAAACTTCCAAAATTAATGGGAATGTTTGTAATAAAGCTCACTTACACTTGGAAGTTTTCCTTATTTTTAGCAAAAAAAAAAAAAAAAAAAATCCTCCTAGAGAGATGTCTGGAAGCATTTTTATTATATTATATTTGGTTAGACAATAATTAAAAAAATTTTCTTCTAAGTACTTCCATTTGGTATCAAATATGCTTCTTGAATCAATGTGGGGTGTCCACATCTACAGGTTGGTCTGTGACTAATACTGCCTCCTCCAGCAGGATCTCTGAGTGCTCAGATTAACCTTACTACTCCCTCTTCCACCTCCAATCACAGCAGAAAATTTATCCTACCCTTCAAAGACAGTCAACCTCTTCCCTCTGACATAGCCAGGGAGGTTTTGTGGAAGGGAGGAGGCGGGGAGGGAGAGGGAGAGTGTGGGCTTTGATTAGCTCCTTTCTGGCTGGGTAGTGTCCTTTGGGGCTGCAGAGTTCCAAGGTCTGGCTTCCAGGAAGGAAGCCTGGAGGGGTTTCCTTTTGCCACTCCAGAGAAGAGTGTAATATTCCCTACTGCTCTGCTTGATCAAGTGAGATCACAAACACTGTCAAGGAAGATTCCTGCTGAAGCAGTCTTCTGGGGAAAAAGCAGTGCTATTTTCATTCCTTCATAGATTCAGTACTCTTTCAGAAGCCCTTCCTATAGTATAGCAATCACTAATCAATCTACATCTCATGTATTAATACATATGTAAATATCATGCAGTTGACATGATATAATATTTTGTTTTACAGTTATATATTTAAATAGTTTCTTAATTTAAATTTCTTATTTTACTTCAGGCCTCAAATATTTCTCTAGGACTTTGAAGAGTCATGAGCTTCAGACACTGTCCCTGGGGCCTGATAGAGAAAAGAGCTCTGGGCTACCATGGCATGATCTCTTGTGGACTTAGACCTTCGAATGCTTTTAAACAGCCTCTTTCTAGTGGTCACTGGGATCCTTCCCAGCTGACTTCCCTAACTTCAGATCTGGGGATTAGAGTTTCCATTTCTTCCTCGCAGGGGTGCTTATGGATCCTTGACAAGAGACGATTTCTCGCCAGAAGTGTGGATTCCAAAGGCACCAGCAGCTCATCCACACAGAAGGCCTGGTTATGCCCTTTCCCCAACCTGGATGCCTGTTTGTCCTATAGTCATGTAACATCAAAGGTTCTCTCCAGGTGCATTTCCTTTTCTGTCTAGATAGAGAAGTCTCCAGAGGAGTTCACTGGGAATAAACAATAGAAAGAAAGTAAATGAGATAGATACCTCATTACCCATTGCAGGGCAAAACCATAGGAAAAAAATCTCCATTCTTGAGTAGAGACCAGTGGTACGAGATTCTGAGTGAGTCTACAATAATAGGTTTCCTTTGTTTCATCTGTTCTTATTTGATGTGATGCTACAAGAAAAATACAAAGTTTTAGAAAGATGTGTATTTTAATGCTTGTGTCACATGTATTTAGGAAGATGTGTATCTTAATGCTTGTGTCATTGTGGAATCACAGTTAGAAGGAAGTTTAAGATAGCACATAAAATAATGTTGCAAAATTAACAAAAGCTTATAACATTATTTCAGGATTTTAAACAAGCTGCTCTGATAAGCCAGACTAACGAGAGCCTTTGTCACGCCACTGCCATGTGCCATCACAGGTATGGAGTGCAATTGATGTCAAAGTGGAAGCAAGCAGGACCATCAGACTTATCTAATTATCACCCCATAAACAAGCCAGGAGAGAATGGAAGAAACTGGGAGAAATTGTGAATGTGACAGAGTACCAAAATGGGGAGGGACACAAAGAGTTCCCTCTGTAGACACGGGGACCACATTTAGTGTTCCTCAGCACCCTTCTGCCTTCTAATAGACTGTTCTACACAAATTAGCAGGCAAATGCTTCCATCATGGCTTTGGGCAGAGTTCATCTAATCCAAGCATAGATGCTGGGAAAGGATCATGGCAATATATAGAATAGAATTATGCATAACTCAAAATATCTAAGCATAAAATAATTTATTTTGTTCATGAAGTAGGACTAACTTTTGTAAAGTCTCTTTCCTGGAAGAAAGGGTGATTTTAAAAACTTATGCATTTTTAAGAAAAGTTTGCGTTTAAAAACATGACTAAATCTAAGTAAAAAACACCAGCAAATATCTACAAAAAACGCAATACTTAAAGCAAAGTTACTTCTTCCTGGGTTTATTATAAAAATAAGTTATAGAAGAAGAGATGAAAACACTTAAATAAGGTTAAAATATAGAAGATAATCAGCTTAAAATATACTCTGAAATAATATTATAGTGTATAGACTTTGCTAGCCATAATGCTTATGTTTCTACATATATATTTGACATCATAAAATTAACTTTTGGTAATTTTGCTTTTAAAATTATAGAGATTCAGCCTGTGAGGATTTTAATATGTGATAAAATGTATTTGGTCAAATAATAGTTTATCACTTTTTTTCCCCTAAGAAACAAATAATACCAGTTAATTTGGAAGATTAAATTAGAATAGTTCCAAATTATGTAGACTAGGCTGTATAAATACCCAATTTAAAGAGTAAAACATAGTTTGAATTGTTTAGGAAATTGACATCCTTTTCTGTTTGAGGACATATATAGTACACTACATTTTCCTATGAAGGTTTTTTTTTTTTTTAATTTTATGGGCAGAGTAATACCATAACTGGAACTTCTGAAGGTGTCTTTGTGTTTAAAGGCCTAACCTGGTCTCAGACCTTTCATTTTGTACAGACAGCGAAACCCGGTCATACTATTGTCTATTTTAATCCAGCAACCTTTGTGCAATCTATCTCTTTAAGTAATTGTCATTCTTAAGAAGAGATGGAATAACGATGACTGATGTGTTTGTTTTGGTGGGCGGGTGAAGACCAAAAATGTCCGAGCTCGTTGCATTCTGTTAAAATTAAAAACAGACTCCAAAACTACTCTCTACCTCACTCCTATGTTTAGGAACCATTAGAACCAGTAAATTTCTCTATATGTCGGTTCACAATCTCTTTTATGAAATGTAATCACTGGGTTTATAGTGGAGAGCCTCCTTGAGCTGATACTGCTTTGCAATTCCAAATAACCAACTTTCATCACCCAACTAGAATCTCTATTGTTCTTTAATAAAAGTAGAATTTAAATCAACTGTACACCTCTGAAAACTCAGAGTCCCAGTTCCACGTGTTTTGAGTTCTGAGTTGTGCTAAATTTAACAATAAGGAGTGTTTAGTGATTGGTTGTATATATATATATATTTTTGCTTTTCAAGGTGAGCTATAACATCCTTATACCACAGATGCATGGACTATAACTATGGGGATTTATTCCTGGTGTGTCTTACAGTAGGGAAAGTAAACATTTTCTCATTTGGAAAAATTCTTTAAAGAAATAAATTTTTAAATTTTAAGACTTTGATCTTTGATCTCGTGGGGTTGCAGACTTTTGAAGTATCCTTTGTATATCTCTGGTTCTCACTCTTGTGGTTGCTAGGAGACAACATTCCTTAGGCTTGAATATCCTACTTGTTGCCCAATTTAGTCACCAGGAGTGTTATGGTGGAATTAATTTTTAGAACTGAGAACGCCGCTTTCATACTTCAAAAAATATCATAGAGGGAGATTACTCAAAGTTATATATCCTATCTACTTTTTACTTTAGCACATTTATTTTACTATTCTTATATATTGGGACATAAAATATTTTTGAGTCTTTAACTCTTCAAGCCAGATTCTTTAGTTTGGGGAGGAATTGGTGATTTATTTGTACAACTCAGTAGGGCACATCTGGTCACGTATGTGATTAATTTGGAAAATGCAGTGGACCTTTGTATCTGTGGCCTAGTGGACAAGCTCAGCACACAATCCCTTGTTCACAGAACACAGGAAATAGAATCATGCACCTCCAGTAAGTGATCACATGGCTCTAGATTTATGCGAACACATTGTATTTTAGAAAACCTCATTTAACATACTTTTACACTTGTGGTAACTGATGCTTAATAATTTATATCTCATTGAACGTGTATCCTGGCAAGATCATAGATATTCTGCCACATTCTCCCACTGGCTAAATGCCATGTAGTTACTTAACAAGGGCTTCAACCTGTAGAACACTGTGACAGACACATATTCAGAGAAATGAAATTTCTGTTTCCACAGTGGCATCTCCTCATTTTTTTTTTCCTGGTCTATTGATGCAGGAGGCTGGGGAGCCTCTGATTTTCAGCACTTTCACCTCCCTGGACTTGATTTTAGTCACTATCGGCTTTGAGGATCTTGCTAGCTGTCTTTCAAGATCTCTTTTCAGCTTTAAGATTTAATGATTATTTACTTTGTCTGAACAGACTAGTTGTTCATTAAACATTAGTGCTGATAACTTGATGGGTACAGAAAAATAGCTTCAATCACTGCCATTTGGTAATTCACAACTTGTATGACACGGTGGTGAGCTTCAGTTCACTGCCTTATTTTTCTATTTGGTTAGGCTATACAGAAGGGAAGATTGTATTTCATAAACCATATATTAGAATATGTACTCACAAAGGATTTTTAATTTCACTAGGTAAGAGGGGCCAGGGTGTATGATGCAATTTGGATGTCAGTATTACTAGGGGCATTTCAATGAATTTGGGGAGAATATGAGAGAAAGGGATTTCCCTGGAAATGTCCATTGAAATGCTTACTATAGGTATGCATCATAAGTAAATGCTTCACTACCCACAGATAGAAATACTAAACACAACAAAACCTATCTAAACCTGTCAAAACTAAATGCATTTTACACAGAATGACTATTATTCCTGATAAGGAATTTGTTATGCTAAGTTTAGAATTATTGCTATACTACAGTGAGAAGGCACTTGGAAAGGCAAAGTGGACTTTTACTTCTTATTTTTCTCCTTCCTTCCTTCCTTCCTTCCTTCCTTCCTTCCTTCCTTCCTTCCT
>NC_045439.1:69326286-69365137 GCF_002776525.5 Piliocolobus tephrosceles | reverse complement strand
CCTTCCTTCCTTCCTTCCTTCCTTCCTTCCTTCCTTCCTTCCTTCCTCCCTCCCTCCCTCCCTCCCTCCTTTCTTTTCTCTTTTCTTTTCTTTTTTTCTTTTCTTTCTTGAGTCTCACTCTGTTGCCCAGGCTGGAGTGCAGTGGCGTGTTCTCGGCTCACTGCAACCTCTGTCTCCCGGGTTCAAGCAATTCTCATGCCTCAGCCTCCTAAGTAGCTGGGACTACAGGTGCATGCCACCATGCCTGGCTAGTTTTTTGTGTTTTTAGTAGAGATGGGGTTTCACCATGTTGGCCAAGCTGGTCTTGAACTCCTGACCTCAAGTGATCTACCTGTCCCGGCCTCCCAAAGTGCTGGGATGACAAGCATGAGCCACCATGCCCAGCCCGACTTTTACTTCTTAAATAGTGCTAATTATCAGGAAAGAGAGCACAATTTCATTGTATACTACTTAAGGAAAGTGACCTTGTGTTTTCCTGAGTAACTCAAAAGGCGGCATCTGATTCCCATATGTGGATGTTAACCTTTGCCTGCTTGTAACAACAGAAGCAAGTTTTCTTAATGCTTCACTGTGGATTGTTGTGTGATCTTCTAGAAGAACACCTGTTGCACCACATTTGGGAAAACATGGAGCAAGTATGGCAAGTACCTGTTACTTTTCATGGCCTGGACAAGCATTAAAAAAATACTGTATCACATTGTGAGAAACTGAATTGCCTTTCAGTTTCAAAATGAATTCTTTCCCAAACCTTCTGAACACATCAAGGAGAATGTCTCAGCTAAGAGCTAGTCTTTTTTTTTTTTTTTTTGAGATGAAGTTTTGCTTTTGTTGCCCAGGCTGGAGTGACGTGGCACAATCTTGGCTCACTGCAACCTCTGCCTTCCGGTTTCAAGCAATTCTCCTGTCTCAGCCTCCCGAGTAGCTGGGACTTCAGGGGCCCACCACCATGCTTGGCTAATTTTTATGTTTTTAGTAGAGACAGGGTGTCACCATGTTGGCCAGGCTGTTCTTGAACTCCTGACCTTGTGATCCACCCACCTCGGCCTCCCAAGGTGCTGGGATTACAGGCGTGAGCCACTGTGCCCGGCCAGAGCTAGTCTTTAAAAACTTTCTGTTGGTAATCGATGGTGCAGCACTCAGGCTGTTTTCCGCAGAATAAAGTATCCAGCTCCAAGCTTATCATTTTAGCTTATTATTTTATTTATGACATGAGATAATTTTTCAACTTATGGTATTTAAATTAATTTGCTTTTAAAAATAAATTTAGTTAAGTAAAAAAAGTGGGTTGATTTAAAAGAAAATATTTAGTGAAAGCGTAGGTGGAACCAGGGGCAACTTTCATGAAGGAAGGGGTAGTTTGGAAATCACTGGTTTAAGAGATACTCTTGAGTAACCTCTAGAAGATGATAACTCCTGGAACAGTCTATCCTGGGTTCCATGTATTTTATAAAGGAAAAATGGGCAAAGTAGTGATCCATCTTATTAAAATATGAAACCTGTTTGAGAAGTAATGAAGAGAATGGAAGGAAGATATAATCTTCAATGGGTGAGGGTTTCTGTGCTAGGTGTTCTTCACATGTTCTTATTTGATCCTCATAATAACCTTAAAAAATTAATATTAATTTCCATGTTCAGGCTCAAATCTGAACTCCAAGCCTTTCTTCTGGCTACCTTGTTGAGATATCAGCTCACTGGCTCTTGTACACCAACCACAGGTGTATTATAGGTGCAGATTGTGTGGTAGAGATGGCTGTGTGGAAAAGCATGGATTTTGGAGTAAGGCTTATCTGAATCTCAGATATTTTCTCTGTGCAAACATAGTATGTTAGTTATCTGCCATTACCTGTGTGCAAACTTTTCTGTGCCATAATTTTCCTTTCATCTGTAAAATGTAGATAATTATAACCAGCTTACAGAGTTGTTGGAAGTATTAAAGGAGATAGCATATGTTAAGTATTTAGCACAGTACCTGGTAAGTAAACAATGCTAGTTTCCTCATTCCATTCTATTTTTAAAAATCTTAGACTCTCTCCATGTTAATTGAAACTAAATATTATTATTAGATAATGCATATGAAATGGAGAAGTGACTTTATATGCCCATGAACAAATATTTGATGCCTTTACAAGAGAGTAATTAGGGAGGATAGAGAGAGTTATCATTTAGCCAAATACATTCACAAATAAAATGCGTTTTACTTTCTTCTCTCCCCTTCTCTCCTGGTGTCCACATTGAAATGGCCTGCCTTTATAGGAGATCTGATGTAAGGATGCCCATGTGATGAAAATCTGGCTGTTTTCATTGTATAAGGAAATATTAAATACATACAAATAAGTTTATTTTAATCTATTTTTTAAAAGTAGATTTCATCAATCGTAGCATATGTTTTTCTATACTGGTAATTAATACCTGTTAAAAACAGATTTAAGAATTCCAAGTGGACTTTAATAACTTGAAAAAAAACCCAGAATATCATCCCATCACATGCTGCTATGAAAATGACTCTTTCTTGCCGTCTTTCCTTTTACCGAAATCTTCAAAGGACCTGTCACACTTCCTTAGGTCTTATGGACTTATGTGCCTACCTCCTACAATGGATAATAGAAATGGAGATTTTTTTTATGACTCAATTCAAATCTTTATGGACAAGTCAGTTACAGGAAAACATTGTATATGCCACCAGAATGCATCAGTTCACCAGAAGGCATCAATATTTTTATTTATTTGCAGAATTAATGAGTTTGAAGAAGCTGTCGATTTCTTTACCTGGGCTCTTAAAATTAACCCATGTTTTCTGGATGCTTATGTTGGACGGGGAAATTCTTACATGGAATGTGGTCATGATGAAGCCACCAAGCAAGCACAGAAAGACTTTCTGAAAGCACTGCATATTAATCCAGCATACATAAAGGCCAGAATTAGTTTTGGCTATAATTTGCAGGTAATATAGCAACATTTTGAGCATTAAAAGCATCTTTTGGGGAGAAAAAATATATTTGGCTCTTTCCTGGCAATGGGAGTATATGTTGTTTCTTTGGTTATGAACATTTGTCTTTTCCTTGCTTTTAGGTTCCAGAGTAGCAGTGGGAGCAGGGGGTTTAGTTAGCTATAGAGAGACTGTCTGAATCTGGATCAGCCTGGGGAACTGGTAGGCTGGTTAAATGAAAATCTTTTGAACCTGAGCTTCCTTTTATGTCTGCACCCCTCCCTAGCTTCCTCCTCACTTACAAACAACTTTTAAAATTTACCTGATGAAGTTCATCTATAAGAACCTGGGTAACATTTATTTTACTAGCTTGTATACCTAGGCCCCACAGGTTTTGTCCTATTGCATTAGTGGAAAGCTAAAGGGAAGAAAATTAGCCATTACTGGATCACAGAGAAATTTGCAAAGTCCATTTAAAGAGAGGGATTTCCAAGGCAGCTAGAGCTGACTGCAATCCAGTGAAGTGTGTTAAGATCATCGTCATTCATTGCATTCAACAGACATTAACCGAGCACTAAATATAGAACGGAAACTGCTCTAGGCCTAGGGATATAGCAATGAACAAGATATATTTCCTTCTTCTTGCAGAGTTTACTACTCAGTGGAGAGATAGGCATCAAACAATTAATCATATGAATAATTGATTATAATCATGATAAGTGCAACAAAGGAAAAGGATGAGTTTTAGTATAACTTTTAGTATAACTTTTAGTATAACTTGTAACAAAATAACCTAGCTTTGTTTGAAAGGTGAGAGAAAGCTTTTTGAGAAATTAATAATGTTGAGGTGTGAAAATAGGGGCCATGGCTAAGATACAGTGTTCTGTAGAGTGGAACCGGCCCATCAGAAAGTCATGTAAGAAAGAGACAAGAGGGCCCAAGTGGATGGAATGTTATGGGCAAAGGGAGCAGGGCATGAGTTGAGGCTGGAGTTAAAGGCCTTATGGTCCAGTTAAAAATGTGAATAGCAGTAATAGAAGTGACATCAAATTTGCATTTTATGAATATCTCACTGGGTCTATAGCAACCTGAAAGAGAATTGAAAAGCCCAGCAGTGTAAAGAATTGAGTCAGGAAGGAGGACTGCAAAAGGAGAGTTAGGCTCATCTGAGTTCTGTCCAGGGAAAGAGCAACAGTTTGTTCAACAAATACTTACAGATTCCCTTATTATTTGCCTAGCACTAGAAATATAGAAATGAGCACAACAGATGTGGTCTGGAGCAGATGACAGAGATCTTACTGTGAGGCAGTTTGCTATTTAATATTCTAATAATCGAATCTCAATTTGCCTGATTCCTTGTTTATTAAATGAGCTTGTGTTGACAGTGTGGATTTACAAATGGTTTACCCAGAGAGAGAAGATTTGATGGTCAGGAAACAGGGTCTTGTTCCCTTAACAATTGTATTTCTTTTTACTTTCATATGAGAGTCCCTAGGCTCAGCTTGGTTAAAGTGAGTCAGCTTCCGAGATTCTGGCACGATGGGTTTTTTTAGCCCATCAGAAAAAAAGACAGACTCCAGACTGTACTGAATTTATTAACTCACTGCCTTCCTGTGGAGGCATTTAGTTGCCAGCTGGTCGTCTCTAAGAAGCACTCTGACATCGTTCTATTAACAATGCCCCTCTCCTGACCTTTTTCTTTCTTTTCCAGTTGGTATAAACAGAAGCTTGGTAGATTTACATGTATTTTCCATGGAATACGTATAGTGATCCTAAAACGCCAGATGCTGGCATGATTTATCAGAATATGTTTTACATCATTATTCATTTGTTATTCAATACATGTTTATTTTATTATATATATTATGTATATATTATCTATAACTGGAGATTCAGTGCCAATCAAATAAATGCAATCCCTCCCTATGTGTGTGCAGCTCAATGTGAATCTTTGTGTGTTGGTAAAAACTGTTGGCATTTCACATGGTGGCTATGATTTTCTATTGTCCAGGATTGGTACAGGAGATGACTCTGAAGTTAAATATATTTTAATTAATTAAAATTTCATCATAAATACTCAGAGGTAATTAGTCAACTGAATACAGCCACAGTATGCATTCAGTATGCCTACTTTCTGATTTAAAAGAACTTAGACTTAGCATGGCTAAATACCCTTACTAAAGGTTTTATTTGATTGAGTCAGAATCATAAACATTTGTTATGTGATGGACTATTTCCTACTTCGTGTAATTGGAAAATTATTTTAGGCCCAAGGAAAATTCCAGAAAGCTTGGAACCACTTTACGGTTGCCATAGATATTGATCCAAAGAACTACCTAGCCTATGAAGGAAGAGCTGTGGTCTCTCTTCAGATGGGTAATAATTTTGCTGCAATGCAGGATATTAATGCTGCCATAAAGGTAAAAACCATCTTAGGTTATATTATTATTAGCATAAATTAACACTGTCAATGAATAGGTTCAAGTAAGAAGTTCTCTGTTAGCTTTTTAAAGTACTTATGCAGCAAATAATGTTTTGTATTTTTTTAACCCAAGTGATCCCTAGGGTAAAGAGTTATGGCTTGCCAATTTTATAACCTAAATGCACTAAAACCCCAAAGTTCTGATAAATGTTGATCACTTTCAGTAAATACGCTTTATACTTTCATGGGACATCAATATTATTTTGTCATACAAAGTGAATGCGTAACATAAAATGATGTTCTAGGTTTGAAGGAACTAAAGAGAGAACAGTGTAAATCCCCAGAATCTTCCCGTAATGAAATGACAAGTAAAAATCTCATGTTGAATGCACGGATAGAAACTCTTCTTTACTTCTAGATTTTGGGTTTTGATTCTGTAGATTTGGGCAGATATTGTAGTGTTTGAGATGAGAAAAAGGAAAGAACTGAAAGATAATTGCTACTACATAAAAATACACCTGTTAACTATTCAATTTAATTTCTTCTCTAGCTTAACAGCTAAACAGATAAGCTTTTCCACTTTGTCTATTCCTTGGAAAGGAACTGAGTGAAAAAACACTAAGATTATTTGTTTTATAGCAACCAAATCAACAAAGTGTTGACACTGAACCAACTTCATACCAACTCCTTTCTCAAAATATTTGTTCTGCTGGGGTTTTACATGCACTATAAAATTACTCGTTTCCCACAAGTAGATTCTCTAATGTTCATTTTGGCAGACATGAAATCAGAGATAAATACTATTCCCAGATGTTAAATAATCATAATATTATACTGCAGATCAATACTACAGCAGAATTCTTAACAAATCGTGGGGTGATTCATGAGTTTATGGGCCATAAACAGAATGCAATGAAAGACTATCAAGACGCAATTTCTCTAAACCCCAAGTACTCGCTGGCTTACTTTAATGCAGGAAATATCTACTTTCACCACAGGCAGTTTTCCCAGGTAATGTGAGTTTTACTTAACACTTTCTTTTTGACATGAAATGCTATCTTTATTATATATAGCTTCAAAATGTAGTTCATACAATCTCAGGCTAATAATGCATTGGCTATTAGCTCTTTTATTTAAAATACTGTCTTACATAAGAATGCTTATAATTTATCCATTAAATATTTATGCCTCTATGGATTTATTCTCCTCATTATCATCAACAATACTTGTAAACGTTTTTTCTTCTTTTATGTTTTATCATAATAAATGTCTTGCTAGAATCGTATTAAGACATAATTGACATAGAACAAATCACACGTATTTAAAATGTATGATTTGATGTCTTGACATATGTGTACACCTGCAAAATCATCACTACCATAAAGATAATAAACATCTATCAGCACCAAAACTTTTCTCATGCTCCTTGATATTTTATCCTTCCTTCCCTGAAAAATATGAAATGCTTCATGAATTTTCATGTCATCCTTGCACCGGGGGCACGCTCATCCTCTTTGTATTGTTCCAATTTTAGTGTATATGTTGCCGAAGTGAGCATCCAGTAAACATTTTTTTGGACTTCCCCAAGTGTGAGGACTTGCTTTGTGATATGTATTGTCACCAGCTCCCACCTGGAATCCTCTGTTCTTTCCCGCACTTAGACTTCCTTCAAGACCCTCCTTATGATTATCTAACTCACCTTAATTTATGCTTTTTCCAAATTTCTGCCATGGGAGCACTTGACTGGGAGTAAGAAGACTTGGATTTTAGTTCTGGTTTTGTGTGATGCCTTAATCTCTTTGGATTTCAGTTCATAATATCTGAAACAAAAATGTTGGGTCATTAGATGATGATATTTTCTATTTTTTGAATGTATTTCATTTGAATCATAAGGCATTTACATGATTCAAACTCTTAATTTTTAAATTTTTGCTTTTTATTTATAGTCACTCTTTTTTCTGCTTTCCTTGAATTTATCTTGTTATTTATCTTTTTGAGTTGGAAGCTTAATTTATTTTCACCCTTTCATTTATATTGTAATAAGTTATTAAAAGTATGCCTTTTACCCAAGTACTGTTTTGGCAGCATTCCACACATTTGGCCCTGTAATGTTTGCTTGTTTAGCTCTGGTGAAATACACCTAACAAAAACTTTACCATCTCAACCATTTTTAAGTATATATTTCAGTAGTGTTAAGTATATTCTGAAATGTTTTTATTAATGTTTTCCCCAGATTTTGCACCTGTAATTTCTATTTCCCATTTGGCTAAAGAATAAATTAATAGGGCATTTAACCAGATGGAAGGACATTTATATTTTCTACATTCTGGAATTTATTGAGTTTTAGTGTAGTCTAATGTAAAAACCTTTTTTGAATATGTCAGGGTCATTCCAAAGAAAGGGTAGCTACTATTAGGATGTGGATTTAAGTCTACATTTATGAAGTCTACATTATTAATTAGTTTACATTCATACTTTTTTTTTCACTTGGTCTATCTTGGACTGAGATTTATTCAAGTATCTTGTTGTTAGGGGGCTCCTATATATTTCTCTTTACATCTCTTATAATGTCAGCTTTGTGAAAATTCATCATTATTTCATGTATAGATATTTATACCTATTATATATGCATTATGAATTATAGCCTTCAGCATTACAAATTTCCTTCTTTGTTTCTTTTAATGCTCTATGGAACAAATTACCTTTTGTGTAATATGAGGATCATGACCTCTGAGACCTTCTGATTTGCTTTACCTGATATTCCTTTGCTTTTCCTTTTCCTTTCAACTTTTAAAATCCTTTGTTTTTGGTATGTCTCTTTTATACTGCATAGAATTGGATTTTACTTTGAGAGCTAATTTGAAAATATTTTTCTTTTGATAGGCAAGTTAAGCCCATTTAATTTTGATGTAATAAATACATTTGATCTTAGTTCTGTCATTTTGTGTAATACAAGTATGTTAATGTTAAAAGTATTTTGAAAGTATTTAACTCTCTGCTTTTTTTATTTTTTGGCTTTTTTTTTGAACTTTTGTGATATTTAGGAAGGTTTATAGTTTTGTTGTAGTGATTACTTTTATAAAAATAACTTTAACACTTAATTTAGTTTCTCTACTATGAACAACAGTGAAATTACCCCTAAACTCCTCCTCCCTCTCATCCATTATTCAATTTTAGTTAGTAATATTCTTTTTTTAAAAAAAAAATAGTTTATCCTCATATTCTTAAATATGCTTCAGCTTATTATGTCAGCTTGTCACATAAACTTAGTTTCCATAGTCTCTCGGGTATAAAAATTGGTCCAAATTAAGGTGAGTTAGATAATCACATCATAGGGAGGGTCCTGAAGGAAGGCTAAGTAGGGGAAAGAGCAGAGGATTCCAGGCTGGAAACAGGTGACAATAGATATTGCAGGGCAACTGCAACTGCTGACGCTTGGGGAAATCCAAAAGAATAAACTACACGTTCACTTGGGGGGTACATAATCTAATTCTCTCATTTTGTTGTAAGTTTTATTATTTCTACACTGCCTGAAGATTTAATATTTATGTATTATTTTGTTACCCTTCTTGCACATTTTAGTCTTAGTTCTTCAGTTAAGTATATTGAGCTCTCATCACCAGACTATTTGCCAAACTCCCCTTCCCCGCAATAATTTCTTGGTTGTCTGAAATTAATCCTCTGGTCGAGTTCTAAGGAGGGGCTCCTGAGAACAATATTCCTTGGATTTTTGCATGTTGATAGCTGTTTGCCTGTAGCCTATTTTATACCTTAAGACATCATGGCTCTTTGACTCATGTTTCTTTCCTTGAGTGTCTTGTAAGCACTGCTTTCTTTTCTGGTGGTGTATGTTGGTGTCAAGAAGCATGATGCAAACCAAATTTTCTTTTTCTTAAGAGCAACTTGCTCTGTCAAAATAACCACATTTATTTTTTAAGGAAAAAGTTTTAACAAGGTGTGCCTTAGAGTTGACCACTGCAGGTTAAATTTATCAAGTACACAGTATATGTTTTCAGTATGTAGATTTCAGATAAGTGTTGTTGAATTCAGTTAACATTTTTTTTCTGTTTCATTGTTCTGGTTTTGTTCACTGGGGATACCAATTATATAGACATCATATATTCTTTAACTTTGATTTATTCTAATTTTTTTTTTCTTAATGTCTGTTTCATTTTCTTTATCTTTCTTTTGTATTTTTTTTCTAAATCTTTATACTGTTTCCTGAGATACCTGTTATCCCTGTGGACCTCATAAGTCAGGTTTCCTTTTTATTTTTCTAGTTCTATCCTATTTCCATGCCATTTTTTCCTGGTCACCTCTTTTCTGGGTTCCTATATTTCTGATTCATTTTTTTTTCTTGATAGCAATTGCTTCCTTAACAATTTTTTTCTAAAATAAATTTTTTAAATGAATTTTTTCAGAATCATTTTATTTCAAAATGTTATATTTTTATTGATACATACTAATTGTACATATTTATGGGGCACATGTGATATTTTGATACATGCATACAATGTGTAATGATGAAATCAAAGTAATTGGAATATGCATCGCCTCAAACATTTATCTTTTGTTTGTGGTGAGAACATTTCAAATCTTCTAGCCATTTTGAAATATACAATAAATCATAAATATAGTCACCCTGCTGTGCTATCAAATATTAGAACTTGTTCCTTCCATGTAACTGTATTTTTGTTCCCATTAACCAACCTGTTTTCATCCCCCCACCCACCCCTCCCAGCCAATTGTAACCACCTTTCTACTCTCTGTGTCTCTCTATGTTTATGACACAAAATCTTTTTTTTAAGCCTCCAAATATGAGTGAGAATATGTGTTGTCTTTCTGTACCTGGCTTATTTTGCTTAACACAATGTCCTCTATGCTCACCCATGTTGCTGCAAATAATAGGATTTTATTCTTTTTAATGATACAATAGTATTCCATTGCATATATGTAACACGTTTTCTTGATCTATTCATCTGTTGATGGACACTTAGGGTGATTACATATCTTGGCTGTTGTGAATAGTTCTGGGACAAACCTGGGAGTGCAAATATTTCTTCAATATACTGATTTTCTTTCTTTTGGATATATACTCAGCAGTGGACTTGCTGGATGATAGTTCTATTGTTTTGAGGAACCTTTGTACAGTTTTCCATAATAGCTGTACTAATTTACATTCTCAGTGTCAGTGTACTAGAGCTCCCATTCTCTGCATTCTCACTAGATGTGTGATTTTTCTTTTCTTTGTTTGCTTTTTTTTTTTTTTGACAACAGCCATTTTAACTGAGGTGAGATAATATCTTACTGTGGTTTTGATTTGCACTTCTCTGACGATTAGTGATGTTCAACATTTTTTTAAATAGATCTATTGGCCATCTGTATGTCTTTTCAGATCATTTGCCTTTTTAATGGGAATGGTTTTTTTTTTTTTTTTTTTTTTTGCTGTTGAGTTGTTTGAGTTCTTTATATATTCTGGTTATTAATTCCTCATTGGATGAATAATTTGTAAATACTTTCTCCTATTCTGTAGGTTTTCTCTACACTCTATTGATTATTGCCATTCCTATGCAGAAGCTTTTTAAACTTGATATAAAACCACTTGTCTGTTTTTGCTTTTGTTGCCTGTGCTTTTGTGGTCTTAACTCTTGAAAAATCTGTGCCATATTAATCAGTGTCCTGAACCATCTCCACAATGTTTTATTCTAGTAGATTTATATTTTCAGGTTTTACAGTTAAGTCTAATCCATTTTGATTTGACTTTTGTACATAGGGAGAGACAGGGGTCTAGTTTCTTTCCTCTGCATATGGATACCCAGTTTTCTCATATTTATTTATTTGGGTCTTTTTTCTCTTTTTAGTTAGTCTCACTATCAATTTTGTTTATTTTTACAAAAATATAACTTCATTTTGTTGATGTTTTATATTTTTTAAGTCTTTATTTCTGCTCTGATATTTATTATTTATTTTTTTTTCTAATTTTGGGTTTAGCTTGTTCTTGCTTTTCTAGTTTTGTGAGTGTTCATTATTACAGTGTTTATTTGAAATCATTCTACTTTTTTGATGTAGGAATTCAACTCTATAAACATCCTTCTTAGGTTTGCTGCATTTCATAGGTTTTGGTATGTTGTGTTTCCATTTTCATTTGTTTCAAGAATTGTATTGTTTTCCTTCTGAATTTCTTTATTGACCCAATGGTTGTTTGAAGCATATTATTTAATTTTAGTTTGCTTATTTAATTTCCAAAGCTTTTTTTTTTTTGTGGATGTTTTATTCAATTGTGGTCTGAGAAGATACTTGATATAATTTTGATTATTGATATTTGTTGAGACTTGTTTCGTGTTCTAATATGTAGCCTATCCTGGAGAATATTCCATGTACTGATAAGAATGGGTATTCTGGCCAGGTGTGGTGGCTCATGCCTGTAATCCCAGCACTTTGGGAGGCCAAGGTGGGCAGATCACGAGGTCAGGAGATCAAGACCATCCTGGCCAACATGGTGAAACCCCGCCTCTACTAAAAATACAAAAATTAGCTGTGCATGGTGGTGCGTACCTGTAGTCCCAGCTACTCAGGAGGCTGAGGCAGGAGAATTGCTTGAACCCGGGAGGTGGGAGCTGAGATTGCACCACTGCACTGTGGCCTGGTGACAGAGCAAGACTCCGTCAAAAAAAAAAAAAAAAAAAATGAGTATTCTGCAGCTGTTGGATGGAATGTACTGTAAATGTCTGTAAGGTTCATTTGGTCTATAGTGCAGTTTAAGTCTGCTGTTTGTTGATTTTCTGTCTAGATAATCCATCCAATGCTGAGTGCAGTGTTGAAGTCCCCAACAATTGTTTTATTATTAATGGGTCTAGCTCTCTCTCTTTACCCATAATAATTGCTTTATATATATGGGTGTTCAAATGTTTGGTGCATTTGTATTTACAATTGTTATATTTCTTGCTGAACTGATCTCTTTATCATTATATAATGATATTGTTTGTCTCTTCTTATGTTTTCTGACTTGACGTCTATTTTGTCTGATATAACTGCTTCTTTTGGGTACTGTTTTGTAGGAAATATCTTTCTACATCTCTTAACTTTCATTCATGTGTGTCCTTAATGGGTGAAATGTGTTTCTTGTAGCCAGCATATAGTTGGGTTTTGTTTTATTATCCATTCAGTCAATCTATATCTTTTAATTGGGAAATTTAAACTGGTTATGTTCAGAGTTCTTTTGGATAGGTAAGGACGTATTTATGTCATTTTGTTGTTTCTTATTTTCTATATTTGTTCCTTTCTTTCTTATTGCTTATCTTTGATAATAAAATTTGGCAGCTTTTGATAATGATAACATTTGATTCCTTTCACTTTCTCCATTGTGTGTTTGTTGTTTCAGTGAGTTTTATATTTTAGTGTATTTTTTATGATGGTGGATATTGTCTTTTGGCTGCCAGATGTAAAAATCTCTTAAGCAGTTCATGTAGGACTGGTCTTATACTGATGAATTTCCTCAGTCTTTGTTTGTCTGGGAAAGACTTTCTCCATCATTTTTGAACAATAACTTGGATGGGTATAGTATCCTTGCTTAACAGTTCTTCCCCCACCACCCCCCAGCACTTTGAATATATCATCGAATTCTCTCCTGGCTTATAGGATTTCTGTGGAGAAATCTGCTGTTAGTCTGACAGAAATTCCTTTATATGTGACTTGATGCTTTTGGTGTTTTTAAAATTCTCTCTTTGTCTTAGACTTTTGACAGTTTGATGATAGTGTGCCTCAGAGAGGGCCTTTTTGAGTTGAATCTATCTGGGGACATTTGAGGTTCCTGTATCTGTATGTATATCTCATCCAATATTTGGGAACTTTTCAGTTATTATTTTACTGAATAGGTTTTCTGTGACTTTATCTTTTGAACTCCCAAAATTGAATGTTTGTTCACTTGATTGTATCCTCTATATGATGTAAGCTTTCTTCATTCGTTTTTATTCTTTTTGTTATTGTTGTCTGACTAGGTCATTTCTAAAGACCTGTCTTCAAGTTTAGGAATTATTTCTCCTATTTTACCTAGTCTATTGGTGAATGTCTTGATTGTATTTTTTTAATTACATTCATTGAATTCTTCAGTTCCAGGATTTCTCTTTAGTTATTTTCTTATGATATCTATATTTGTTTGATTTCTCATCTAAATCATGAATTTTTTTTTTTCGTATCTTTGTATTGCTTATCTGTGTTCTTTTGTTCTAAATTTCTTGAAGGTGAATATTTTGAATTCTTTTTCAAACATTTCACGAAATTTCTTTTCTTTGGGGTCTGTTACTGGAGATTTATTGCACTCCTTTTGGGGTGTATTTCTTTGCTTTTTCATGTTTCTTGTGTCCTCACATTAGTATCTGCTCATCTGGTGTAACCATCACTTCTTCCAATTTTATTAAGTAACTTTCATAGGGAAAGACTTTTTTCTGCAGATGTATCTATAAAGTGAGTTGAATAGGGTACTTTGGCTTAGGTTCTGGGTGGGCACCATAGAGTGGTATAGTCTGCATATGATTGCTTCATCTATAATCAGTGTCAGTGGTGTCTGTGAGTTCCTTGGTGGCTTAGGCTGTGGTTATTAGTGGACACTGTGGTGAAACTTTACTGGAGATGGTGATGCCAGGCAGTCCAGTCCTCAGGCCCTGAGGTAGCACATGGGAGCCATTGCAGGCAGTGGTTTTCCCTGGGTGAGCAGTCTTTGTGCTCCTGGCAGGGCACATAGGCACTGGCAGTGAGGGCGGTAGGCTGGGAAAGTCAGTCTTTAGGCCCCTGGGCTGGATGTATAAGCACTAGTGGTGTCCATGGCAGGGTGAGTGTGGTGTGAAATGTTATAGTTTTAGTTTTCATTGTAGAAATACTGTCTTTTTCCTGGTGTTTTTTTTAATTGTCTTTGAGACTTTGAGGGTAAGAGGTTTTTGTGTGTGTGTCTTTAAGATGAGAGATATCAATTTACGCTCCAATGTTAATAAGAATAAACTAGTAAATTGTTGGTAAAGGAGAGTGCCAGGGATAATTAGGATCAAAATCTTTGAGAATTTGATGAAGTTAAAAGTTTGGAAGTTGCACATGTGGCCTTTGATGGGAGCAGAACACACTACCCATTATGTCATTAGGGAAGGCAGAGGGTTTGGGCACATTTGAATGTAGATTTTGGTAGTATGTAATCCTATCTATTGATTATATCTTCTCCATGGATACAAGTATTAGTCACCAGTTAACAGTGGGAGTGAATGGTTAAGAAAGAAAGACAAGATGGCTAGGATTTTTAAAGAGAAGAGAGAAAATGTGAAATAATTGTGTTAGGGAGTGGTAAGATGAGCATATTAGAGTGTAGTAACAACATTAAGTCCTCATTTGAGGTTTGTAGTTTTAAATTTCAAAATGAGATCTTGAGCCTTTATTACTTTGTATATGATTCTCTCTATACAGATTAAATACTGCTTTATGTCATGCAGTTGTTTCTGTGTTGATCTCTATCTCCTTACTCTGTAAGCTGTTAAGGGGCAGGAAGCACACTCTGCCCTCTTATCTCTACATTTCTCTGTTCAGAAAGTCCATTTATTATCATGACTTACACTACTTGAAACCCTCCTTCTTTCTTCTGAGTTCCTAACCCATATTTAGGAGTTGCTAAAACTGGATATTTTACAAGTTCATTAAAGCCCTTTCTGAATTGCTCTCTGTATCCATTATCCTCAGCCGAGCTTTCTTCATATAAATGCTCTCTCAATTCGAGTTGTCATCTTCCATAAAGTCACTTGAATAGAAATGTCAGAGTCAACCATAACTTTCTGTTTCTTATGTCCTTAAGCTAATGTCATCTAATCCTGTCAGTTTTACATCTATCCTGTCAGTAGAGACAATTGCTCAAAGATCAGTTGTCTCTAACTTGACCAAACTCAGATCACCCTCTGACTGGATCCTAGATATGTTTATGTGCATTGTAGTTAGTTAATGTGATTAAGGCAAATAAAATTCCCAGGGCAATTTTATATTTCCATAGATGTTTAAGATCTGCATGAAAAGGAGATATTCACCTTTTTCATTCATTTGTCTTTGATCACTATATGGGCATCATGTAGAAAAGTATTTGGTTAGATCCAAAGTGTAGTTTAAATTCTTTTTGAAGTATGGCTGTATTCCCTCCAAAGTATAGACAAATTATCTGGGCATATATTTCATGTAAAATATGTTCCATCTTTTCTTGATATACTGGATGCCTGAGCTTTACAGTGCACACTCCCTCCAGAGACTAGCAAGCTTTGGGAATAGGTATTCAGCTATTCTAGTATGCTTTGGCCTCCGTGGAGAAAATGGCTTTTATTCCCTTTCACTCTCTGCCCTCATCCCCTTATTTCTGACTATAAGGGAGGTAAGACTTAGGCTAGGAGGAAGGGTGCCTCAACTGATCTAATAAACTCTAGAGGGTTAAAAAAAATGTGTGTGATCTGGCTTCTTTTATCTTTAGTGACTTAATGATAACCACTTAATGTGATTTAATGATCTTAAACCACAGTTGGATGTGCTACTTGCATACATTATGAACTACAGGTGACTTTAAAAAATAACTGGATCTGCTTTTTAATTAATTACAACATAAGGGCATTAAACCAATTATTAAAAAATCAGGGCCATCTGTTGTGGTAGATGCCTTTAGCCTCTAATTGCTTCATAGTTAATATTCTGATACTTCAAGTAACCTCATTAAATTTATAGGTTTCATTTTCTAAGTAATATATTTGTCAGGTAGAGTAGAAAGTTACACAGTTCAAAGTTCTTTTCTCTTACCTGAGAAAAAGAATTTGCTCTTACATGATTGAAGGTATGCCTTGTGATGTGTAATTGTGTCTTCTTTATTGATAATTCATTGGTGAATTAAAATGAAGTCTAAATTACTTTAGGAAGAAAGTCTTGACCTGGCTTGGAGTCTTTCCCTTGCCTCATTTCTGAGAACTGGGGGTGCAGCCTTCTCTTCAGGAGAGAATCCTCTTCAAGCTCTTCACAGAAGGATGTCAATTCTGTCCCCCTTCCCCCCAACCTGTCTCAGGGTTGAGATGGATTTTACATCTTGAGCTAATTACCTCTCAAAAGTAAGAGGAAGCAAAATTCATGGAGTATTGCCTAAAGGTGATGTTCCCTCTCCGTGTATAGACACAGGGAAAAACATGATATATAAGTAATAATTGACAGAGTCCTTACTACTTTCTGCATATTGTTCTCAGTACATTACATATTAGTTCACTTAACCCTCACATCAACACTGGAAGTGGAGTTTTATTTGTTACCTTTGTTTTACAGATGAGGAAACTGATGCAAATAGAGTTTTAGTAACTCACTCAAAGTAGTGGCAGGATATAAACCCAGCAATATGACTCTATGGTCTGGGCTCTCAGCCACTGTGCAATCAGTGTTCCATATCACCCATGATGGAAGTGAATAGAGGACAGCTCTTCGGGAAACATAGAGGAAAGTAGTTCAGTGACAGAGAGAATTTTAAGAAGGAAGGAGAGACCAAAGGTGTCCATGCCACAGAAATGTCATGGAAGACAAGAACTAGAATGTGTCCGTTAAGCTTGAGGACATCTGCAATTTTAGCAACAACAGAATTCATGGAATAGGGGGAAATAGAAGCCAGATTGTGTTTGGTTGGGAAAAAGTTGAGTATTAAGTAATTGGCGAGTGACAAGCTCTACTGTGAAAAGTGACTTTGTCTTTAAGGTAGGTTTTAAAGTAGCGGCCAGGTTTTCATCCATCAGGGAATTAGAGATTTCTAAGTTGACTAGCAGGATGTCTAATCAGCACCTCAACTATTTGTGGTGAAAGGCCAGTTAAAAAAAATTCTAGTATATTGTAATCAATATACATTGCTAAAACCCAATAAAAATGAATTACTAGAAATGTGATCAAGTGCTGGGATGTCATAGCCATGTCAAAATGCTATAAAAGTTACTTATTGTTTATTCTCAATTTTGGTACTTGCCTCTTTGCAGAGCTCTAGCAAATGGCTCTTGGACCAGGACTCCAGTACTGTTTTGCAGACTAACTTGAGGGTCCCTTTTAGATCAATGATGAGTTGTGAATAATCTCGAGTCTTTGGTCTTTTCAACAAGCTGGTATTTCCTATCTCTTTTTTATACCTTTTTTTTTTGGTATAAGTGAGTTTTTATCACTCTTGTATGTCTTAGAACCTTATTTTGAAAAGTCTCTTGTGGTTGAGCTCTTACTCTGCTTTTTTACACAAAGTTTTACTTTTCTTTCTTCTTTTGTTTTCTTGTTTACTTTTTTTTTATTGTACTTTAAGTTCTGGGGTACAGGTACACAATGTGCAGGTTTGTTACATAGGTGTAAATATGCCATGTTGATTTGCTACTCCCATCAATTCATCATTTACATATCCCTCCCCCAACCCGCCACCCACTGACAGGCCCTGGTGTGTGATGTTCCCCTCCCTGTGTCCGTGTATTCTCATTGTTCAACTCCCAATTATGAGTGAGAACATGTAGTGTCTGGTTTTCTCTTCTTGTGTTACTTTGCTGAGAATGATGGTTTCCAGCTTCATCCATGTTCCTGCAAAGGACATGAACCCATCCTTTTTTCTTGGCTGCATAGTATTCCATAGTATATATATGCCACATTTTCTTTATCTAATCTATTATTGTTGGGCATTTGGGTTGGTCTTTGCTATTGTGAACAGTGCTACAATAAACATACATGTGCATGTGTCTTTAGAGTACAATGATTTATAATCCTTTGGGTATATACCCAGTAATGGGATTGCTGGGCCAAATGGTATTTCTGGTTCTAGATCCTTGAGGAATCACCACACTGTCTTCTACAATGGTTGAACTAATTTATACTCCCACCAACAGTGTAAAAGCATTCCTATTTCTCCACGTCCTCTCCAGCATCTCTTGTTTCCTGACTTTTTAATGATCAGCATTCTAAATGGCCTGAGATGATATCTCATTGTGGTTTTGATTCGCATTTATCTAAACACCAGTGATGATGAGCATTTTTTCATAAGTTTGTTGGCTGCATAAATGTCTTCTTTTGAGAAACGTCTGTTCATATCCTTTGCTCATTTTTTTGATGGGGTTGTTTTTTTTCTTGTAAATGTGTTTAAGTTCTTTATAGATTCTGGATATTAGCCCTTTGTCAGATGGACAGATTGCAAAAAATTTTCTCCCATTCTGTAAGTTGCCTGTTCTCTCTGATGATAGTTTCTTTTGCTGTGCAGAAGTTCTTTAGTTTAATTAGATCCCATTTGTCTATTTTGACTTTTGTTGCCATTGCTTTTGGTGTTTCAGTAATGAAGTCTTTGCCCATGCCTATGTCTTGTATGGTATTGTCTAGGTTTTCTTCTAGGGTTTTTATGGTTTTAGGTCTTAAGTTTAAGTCTTTAATCCATCTTGAGTTAATTTTGGTATAAAGTGGAAGGAAGGGATCCAGTCTCAGCTTTCTGCATATGGCTAGCCAGTTTTCCCAGCACCATTTATTAAATAGGGAATCCTTTCCCCATTGCTTGTTTTTGTCAGGTTTGTCAAAGATTAGATGGTTGTAGATGTGTGGTGTTATTTCTGAGGCCTCTGTTCTGTTCCATTGGTCTATATATCTGTTTTGGTACCAGTACCATGCTGTTTGGGTTACTGTAACCTTGGAGTATAGTTTGAAGTCAGGTAGCGTGATACCTCCAGCTAGCCAGACTAATAAAGATAAAAGAGAGAAGAATCAAATAGATGCAATAAAAAATGATAAAAGGGATAACACCATCGATCCCACAGAAATACAAACTACCATCAGAGAATACTATAAACACCTCTATGCAAATAAACTAGAAAATCTCAAAGAAATGGATAAATTCCTGGACAAATACACCCTCCCAAGACTAAACCATGAAGAAGTCAAATCTCTGAATAGACCAATAACAAGTTCTGAAATTGAGGCAGTAATTAATAGCCTACCAACCAAAAAGAGTCCAGAACCAGATGGATTCACAGCCGAATTCTACCAGAGGTACAAAGAGGAACTGGTACCATTCCTCTGAAACTATTCCGATCAATAGAAAGAGAGGGAATCCTCCCTAACTCATTTTATGAGGCCAACATCATCCTGATACCAAAGCCTGGCAGACACACACACACACACTCACGAAATTTTTAGGCCACTATCCCTGATGAACATTGATGTGACAATCCTCAGTAAAATACTGGCAAACTGAATCCAGCAGCACATCAGAAAACTTATCCACCATGATCAAGTTGGCTTCATTCCTGGGATGCAAGGCTGGTTCAACATACACAAATCAATAAATGTAATCCATCACATAAACAGAATCAATGACAAAAACCAAGTGTTATTTTTCTAATTTGTATTTTATCCTGTTGTTATGGCCTTCTCTTCTATTTTATGCTTTAACATTTTTTATCTCTATACAGGGATCTGGGATTTGGGGTAAGAGGCAGTAGGAGGATTTTTTTTTTTTTTTTTTTGAGATGGAGTTTTGCTCTGTCACCTAGGCTGGAGTGCATTGGTGTGACCTCCTCCACGCACTGCAACTTCCGCCTCCCAGGTTCAAGCAATTCTCCTGCCTCAGCCTCCCAAGTAGCTGGGATTACAGGCGCCTGCCACCACACCCAGCTAATTTTTGTATTTTTAGTAGAGATGGGGTTTCCCCATGTTGGCTAGGCTGGTCTCGAACTCCTGGCCTCTGGTGATCCACCTGCCTCAGCCTTCCAAAGTGCTGGGATTACAGGTGTGAGCCACCACACCCAGCCAGTGGGAGCATTTTAACCCAGCCAACAGGAGTATTATATCACTGACATTATCTAGAATTGCTGACACATTGTAATAACAAAAAACAGATCAACTTTTGGTTGAGTTTACCTTTTTACATTCTCTGCAGACAGTGCACCTCCGTACCTGGAATGAAATGCTTCTATTGCCCCCTTGGTATACCACTGGCGTTAATTTAAAATTAAGACTAAAAGTGCTTCAAATTTCTGTATAGTAAGTTGCCAATTAAAATATATCATTATCTTCATATTTTGTAGGCCAGTGACTACTTCTCAAAAGCTTTAAAATTTGATCCAGAAGATGAATATATTCTCATGAATCGAGCTATTACAAATACAATATTAAAGAAATACAAAGAAGCAAAAGAAGATTTTGCAAATGTAATTGAAAGCTGTCCATTTTGGGCTGCAGTATATTTTAATAGAGCACATTTCTACTACTGCTTAAAGCAATATGAACTAGCTGAGGAAGACCTTAATAAAGGTACACTTTTGGTAATTATTTTGGTAAGGTTGCAGTGGTTGATTTGATTATTTTTAGACTACAAAAGAAGAAAATCATTAGGTCTATTTATTTAGATAAACTTACATAAGAATTAGTGGTTTTAGATATCATATCCTTAATATAATCGATATAGATTCCTTTATGTAATGTCTTAACTTAAAGCTCTGGTAAACTGAGATATAGAGAATTATTACAAATCTATACACAAACACTGTCAACCTTTCGAAGAAAGACATTGTACTGTGTTTCCCCAAGTTAGTTTGCTTAGAAAGATTCAATATTTTTAATTTAACTAAATAGTTCTGTTTGAAGAAAAATATTTTCAAATAAAAAGTATTAAAGTTCTTGATTTCATCCATTGAGTTACTTTTTAAAAAAAGTTCTTATACAATTTTTGTTTGTAAGGAAATGAGACTAATTTTTGAGTGCTAGCTTAAACATATCTTTATTTTTTTTTCTTTTGCAGCCCTGTCTTTGAAGCCTAATGATGCTCTAGTATATAAATTTAGAGCAAAAGTTCGTTGTAAAATAGGTGTGATTGAGGAAGCTATGGCTGACTATAACCAAGCACTTGATCTTGAAGACCATGACTCAGTTATATGATTACATAGACCGTGGTTGCTAGAGTAGTTTACACAACTGTTCTCTCTGAAACTGAAACGTATTTGTTGTCTAAAAGATTCCACCATTTTCATTATTGTATTCATTATGCTTAGTCTTCCATATAACCTTCTATGCATTTTAATAAAATGTTTGTTATACATTAATTATAAAATTTATGTCATTTTCTGCATATTTGGAATACCTTGATAATGGAATTTTTCCAAGGTTGCAAAATTTAAAGGAAAATGTTTCTTAAGGAATTACATAGGAATGTTTCTTAACATTTAAAATATTTTCTTTAAAGTAATTCTTTTTGAAATAATACTCTATATTGTAGAAAAAGTATCATCGACCTTTTCATCAATCGTTGCTGATAATGTATTCAACAGTATACAGATTAAAAAAATAAACAGAACTGATGACTATAAAAAACTGAACTCAAGTAAAACCCTTCTCTTTTCCTTTAAACAGTGTGTATACAGGTCAATATTCTTCCTGAAACCTATATTCTTCCAACAGACAAACATGTTTCTCTTTTACATGTGGCCTGCCTTCTAGGACAGCACCTATAAAGATTTTGGACATCATGTTTCCTTGAGATAGTTCCCTCTGCCTCTTTAATGCAGCTATCATAAATACATATAAAATCTGTATATATTTATAATTCTTGCATTGCAGGAGTTGATGAGTGAAAATAAAACAACTAAAAATTATTTATAGAGTGTCTCTGAGGAATCTTTGAATGAACCAGAGAACTCTTTCCCTTTGCCTCACTGATAACAGCAAGACTTCCTAACTTTTTTTTTTTTTTTTTTGAGATAGAGTCTCACTATTGCCCACACTGGAGTGCAGTGGCACGATCCTGGCTCACTGCAACCTCCACCTCCCAGGTTCAAATGATTCTCCTGCCTCAGCCTTCTGAGTAGCTGGGATTACAGGCGTGTGCCACCACACTCAGCTAACTTTGTATATTTAGTAGAGATGGGGTTTCACCATGTTAGCCAGGCTGATCTCGAACTCCTGAGCTCGGGTGATTGGCCCGCCTCCGCCTCCCAAAGTGCTGGGACTACAGGCATGAGGCACTGCTCCAGGCCCGGCTTCCTAACTTTAAATGTACTCATATTTGCTTCATTTGGGTTGTTTTCCTTCTTGGTTTTATTCTTCCAGTACATCTCCATCTCCTCAGAGACCTGTGTTCACTGTGAGCAGGCATTTGGAAAGAATACTTCTCTCCACTCAGCTTTCTTTGTTTTTAGTTTGATGTACCAGATTTTCACAATAGGATGTTGACTTTTATTTAATTAGTCAATTAAGTAATTCTTTTTGAGAGGCAGGATCTTTCTCTGTCGCCCAGGCTGGAATGCAGTGGCGTGATCATAGCTCACTGTAGCCTTGATCTCCTCAGCTCACATGACCACCCTGCTTCAGCCTCCCAAGTAGCTAGGACTACAGGCAGGCAACACCATGCTTGGCTAAATTTTTGTTTTTTGTAGAGGCGGGGTCTTGCTATATTGCCAGGCTTGTCTCGAACTGCTGGGCTCAAGTGAATCTCCCATCTTGGCTTCCACTGTTGGGATTACAGGCGTGAGCCACTGTGCTTAGCCAGAATGTTGATTTTCATTTGTAAGCCACCGTGGGATGCTTCACACTATTTCAGGAAAATTTTCTTGGTATGATGTGTGGGTCCATGTGAGGATTGGGTCATCCCTGGTGAGTTATTTTACTTGGTAAATCAGACAAATTTAATAAGCTACTTCATAACCTCTTTCTCTTACTTATCTTCATGACTTTTCATCTCTGCCCCAGCCACAGATGAGATTCGGACAAACCACATGCAGCCACAGACAACCCCTGCCTCCTGCCTGTGCCACAGGTCACTCGCCGACTGCCCTGGGGCTTCTCTGTTGAAAGGGGTGATAGAGGCTGTGGGATTCTCAGTGTCTGCCCCTATGCGCTGTGGATGTGCAGGGGACAGTTCCTGTCTGATGAACCTTTTGGTGATGGGAGAAATGAACTGGTAGATAAATTCTAACCTCTTCCGTCTCTTCTTGGTGGAGTGTCCTGAGACACTGAGTGTACACGGCTCCGTGGAGGATAGTCCTGAGTGATTATGCAATCAGTTGTACTTACTGGTGGCCACTTTCAAATCACACCTCATGCTGGTGCTTCTGTCTTCCTTGCCTCACCCTCCCTTCTCAGTGTCCCTGCTTTCCTGGGATGGTACTTCTCGATAAAGTTGGGGTCTACTTTCTGGGGGGAGCCCAGGCTAAGACAGTTAGTAATTTAATATTTTTTTCTAATTGTACACAAATACTTATAACACGAGGCAGGATGTGATAACTATTGGGGAAATGATACAATCCAAGGGTCATGAGAGCAGAGTAGGACAAAACATGTCTAACATGTCTAAATTTTCAAAATGCCGTATGTCCCCTGGCTCATATCCCTTGGCAGCCACAGTTTCTGCATGCACTGACAGAATCCTATTGCAAGCATCCGTGATTTTCCACGGGACGCATTTCTTTCTCTCAGCCCATGCCCAGGCCAGGCCTTCTGAAGAGGAGCTGATGACACTAGGAGGAACCTTCAGCTAATGACAGAAGGGAATTAAAGGATAAACTCTCAGCTCCCTTGTCTCTTGAAGGGATAGCTCTCCCTGACTTCCCCAGTGGGATTAAACCCCAGTGACCTGCCATATAATTTTTTCTGTGGCCACACCTTTTGTTGGCTTTTTCCTTTCCCTGTCTTACCTCCCTCTCCCCTGGCAAAGACAAAAGCGTGCTAGGATCTCCTCCCAAGTAAACTGCTTGCACTTAAATAAATAAAACCTGTCTCAGGAACTAAGATGGCAGCATTGAGGAAGAAGCATTTAAGCCGGTTCTGAGCAGGAGAAAATGCCCATGGGCAGAGGTGTTGAATAGTAAGACTCTCCATACAGACTGAACGTCGGAACAGAAATACAGCAGTGAGAAAACAAAGAAGCATATTTTGGAGAGGGGCTGGAGCAGAGTTTTTCTGAGTAAATGATAGAAGGAAAATAAGGCTTTGTAGTCAGAAGGAGATAGAGAAAAGTGGTTTTTTTCTTAGTCATTTTGTTCTCCCTCAGTCTTCACATTAGTAGACTGCGGATATTTTAGCATCGCCAATAAAATTGGACCTATGAAAATTGATCAGTACTCTACAGAAAAAGGTTTACCTTGTCCTGTATGTGCTCCACTCTGACAGGTGGAAGATCCAGGGCAGATAAAGGGAAGGATAGCATGATGAAGGAAGGATTGAGAGGATGAAGAACACAGAAGAAAGTAACTTCAGGAGGTCATAGGATGTAAATGAGGTACTCATGCCCCAAGGGAAAAAGAAAAAGATGCCTAGCTTTCATCTTTTCTAATTAACTTTGCTTGGTTTTGATTGCTTCAGAAGGTTCCCTGAGTCTACATGCTTCTCACTGTTGTAGGATTTACTGGTTGGGTTTCATTTATTTACAATAAGTACACAAACACACACACAGGACGTCGACTGATGATTATCTCTGGGAGGTAAAATTGGAGGGAGAAAGGAGAAAGGGAGCAGAAGATTTTTCACTTTGTTTTATTAAAATTTTTTTACACATCAAGATGAAAGAAGAGTGGTGGAATTATAGATGACTTTTTCAATTTTATGCACTTCTCTTTTTTTTAGTTTTTTTTTTTGGTTAATTTATGTATTTTTTTTTAACAGAATATAAGCTTTATAAAGACAGGAATTTTGTCTTTTTTGTTAAGTGCTGTATCTCCAATGCCTGTAGTACCGGGCAGCTAATTTATGCTCATAACATATTTGTTAAATAATACACAAATTACAACTACCAGAGATCACCGTTATTGTATAGATATGGTGGTGTGAATTATTTGCTTGTCATATGCCCTTCAGACATCTTGCATTCCTTCCATAAGAGACTGAAAGCTAAAAGTTTTGTCTCCCAAATGTCATTGCAGCCAGCAGAGTTCCTGATGTGATTTAGTTTCTGCCAGTTTGATGCAATCTGATGAGGCTGAATTGAGGCAGTATCATCCAAAGCACCCTTCTGCTCATGCTAAAATAGTTGGCTAGAGTAGAATTGTTAGATTTAGCAAATACAAATATAGAATAACTGTAGTATGGTTTGGATTTGTCCCCTCCAAATCTTATGTTGAAATGTGATCTCCAATGTTGGAGGTGGGACCTGGTGGAAGGTGATTGGATCTTGGGTATAGATCCCTCATGAAGGGTTTCACGCCACCTTTTTGGTGATAAGTGAGTTCTACCTCAGTTAGTTTACTGGAGAGTTGGTTGTTTAAAAGAATCTGGCTCCTCCTTCTCCCTTTCTTGTTCCTGCTCTCACCATGTGCCTGCTTGGGCTTCACCTTCCCTCATGATTGTAAGTTTCCTGAGGCCCTCACTAGAAGCTGAGCAAATGTTGGCACCCTGCTTGTAAAGCCTGCAGAACTGTGGACTGATTAAATCTCCTTATAAGTTATCCAGTATCAGGCATTCTTTGTAATAAAACAAAAACTGACTAATACAATCTGGTTAAATTAGAATTTCAGACAAATTATTAATAATTCAGTGCTCCCAGTTAAACACAGGTCACTCAAATTTGAATTTCAAATCAATAAGATTTTTTTAGTATAAGTATAGCCTATTATATGGGATATACTTATACTAAAAATTATTCCAAAATTTAGTTTCAGTAAAACATTTTCAAAAGAAAATGTTGTTGATCAGAAATTCAAATTCAAACAGGCATCCTGTGTCTTATCTGGCAGTCCTGCTCTGGAACCAGCCATCTGGCCATAGCTTCTGACCCTAGATGGATCATATGTTTCCCTAGAACCTAGAGTTGCTGTGCCCATTTCTTTATTTTCAGGCTTCCTCTCTGGCAGAGCAGCATCTCCCCCAGTTTGGCTAGTCTTGTGTTGCTCTTCTGGGGGCCAAGCCCAGACCCGGCTTCTCCAGACTTTCCAAAGATGTGGGCACGCATGTCCTTGTAGGAAACCCCTTTCTTTGTAAAAGAACTAGATTGCCTTTGTTATCTATAACTGAACTCCCACTGATACTTTTCTGTTCCCAAGATTTTTTTTCTAATTTAGAGCTTTATTTTTCATTTGACATGGATGGGAGTCTCTTCTCTGCAATGAGGCATTTCTATAGTTTGGTCATGGGCAGAAGAATGTAATCAGTACTAAAAACTAATAATCACAATATTTAGCACTTAGAGGTATAGCATTCCATGCCTCACCTATGTTGCCTCTACTTTCTCTCTAGCCTTGTAAGGTAGGTAGGTATCATTAGATGAGGAGACTGAGACTCAGAAGGATTGAGTTGTATGATTGGGATCACATAGCTAGTGAGTGGTGGGGTTGAGGTTGAAATCCTGTTCTAGTGCCTGCTCTGCAGTTCCTGCTCCTGTTCACCTGGAAAAAAATCCAAGGCAAGATAAACGCATGTTCTATTAAACAATCTTTATTATAATGATATTAAAGCTCTTTGGCTTCCTAATGGTTTTTTGTGAAGAAAAAGTATGTCCAGTCTTTCACACTTTTTTTTGTACTGTCTTATATACATATATGTATGCCTATGTCTGTCTATCTCTCTCTTCATTTATCTATCCATCCATCCTAAAATTAGATAAATGCACAGTATTAATAAGGTTATCTCAAGCTTTTAATTTGAAATACAGCCAATATGCAATGTCTTATATTTCATCTCTAACAATAAAGGCAACATAGGAATTGACACCATAAAGGTCAACACACAGGCAGTAAGAAAGGGAGAAAAACGAAACCATTATTTGTTAAAAACCGACTATATACCAAACACCAAACTGTGGCTTAAGGTTATATATAGGTGTAGATATATATACACATATATGTATATATAGGTGTGTGTGTGTATATGTGTGTGTGTGTGTGTGTGTGTGTGTGTATTTTTGAGACAGACCAGGCCGGAGCGTAATGGTACAATCTCAGCTCACCACAACCTCCGCTTCCTGGGTTCAAGCGATTCTCCTACCTCAGCCCCCTGAGTAGCTGGGATTACAGGCACGTACTACCAAGCCCGGCTAATTTTGTATTTTTAGTAGAGATGGGGTTTCTCCATGTTGGTCAGGCTGGTCTCGAACTCCCAACCTCAGGTGATCCACCTGCCTCGGCCTCCCAAAGTGCTGGGATTACAGGCATGTGCCACCACGCCCAGCTAATTTTGTATTTTTAGTAGAGATGGGGTCAGGCTGGTCTCGAACTCCCAACCTCAGGTGATTCGCCTGCCTCAGCCTCCCAAAGTGCTGGGATTACAGGCATGAGCCACCGCACCCGGCCAATATATTTTCTTAAATTGATTTGCTAGTATGAATCAAATTTATTTTCAAAGAAAGAATTTGTAAAAGTAAATGCATGACTATTAAAAATGTGTCATTCTACCTAAAATCACCTCATTTTATTCCAGTCATATTACGTTTTGGGAAACATTGTACTTCACAGTATTATTGTTTGATGGGTATAGCTAGAAGAGTAATCAGAGTGTGGGAGGGAAGAATGTCAAATGCCAGCTGAGATGGATAAGGGAAAGAGAATGAACAGGAAACATAAGGTGACTGCCTGGGCAGACAGGTCAGAGTCAGAAGCAATAATAGCCTTTTACTTTGAGAGTCCCAGTCTACATTCTTAGTGTGTTTTTGTAACAGTAAGATCTTACTCCCAGAGCTTCTCCAATGTCACAAAAAGGTTTTGTTAGTCAAAGCTTTAGACTCATTGATTTCCAAAAACAACAGGAACCTTAATGACCATTCACAATGAGGTACCAGATTTTGTTCAAAATCTCTTCCTCTTCTCACTCATCTTTGCCTGGCTAATTTATTCTCAAGAAGGGTCTTATTTCCCCATCTAGGAGGGTGGCTTAGATCTTCTGTTATATATTCCCACAGCACTATCACCTTCTCTTTGGGAACGCCTTTCACATCTGTGTATCCTTGTTTAATGGTTGTCTTCCTCACCAGACTGGAAACTCTTCCTCACCAGACTGAAAACTCAGATTATGTATATCTGTTCACCACTGCATCACCAATGCTTATCACAGCTTCTGGCACTTAGCAGGTGCTTCATAAATATTTGATGTGTTTATTTAAGGAAAAGACAGGTATGGACATTCACACAGGACTCTGTGACTCAACACACTACAGATACATGCTTTACTATTCATTTATAAGATAAAGTGAGCATCCTGCAAGATTTCAGGCAAGCCTTGACAAAGCAGTGACTGCCTGCATCATCAGTACTTTTCCTATTTAACAATTCATCCTTAGTGTCCACACAGCTTTAACTGTGCCTAACTCACACACACACACACACACACACACACACACACGGCATCCTTAGGATCAGGAGATAAGATTAACCTTGAAAAATGAAGTTTCGAGCAAAATCAAGACATAATGCATGAGATCAACCTGCTATAAAAATACTCTAAGGATTAGTCAACCAGTAGTAGCTGAAAACAGAACTCTGTCAAGGTGATAAGGTTGTAATGTCTGAAACAATGATGTATCAACATCTCAACCTAATCATTGTACTCTTTATAATTAGATGATGACATAACATAATCAAGTTGTAACCCAATAAAGTCTAGTGCATATGAGACCATGCAGATTTTTAATTTCTGTACTTTCTTAAGAAAGGTTATACTAATGGAAAGGGCATGGTGGGTGTGGAACTTAGAATAGGAAGAGGAGGGAATGATCAGAGTGTAAACATTTATATGCACGTTTCTGGCTCTGTCTACTGAACAGATTCTCTAAACAGTGCACAGGAACATTCTGATATTTTGACCTCTCCCCAGTTGGTAAATTCCCATCAAGTATGTGGAACATACCATTGTCATAACTTTAATTCATGAAACCAGTAAGACAATTCAACAACTTCTTCTCTTGATTCTATTCTATCCAAGAAGTCTTCCAATGATAATTTGGTTTTCCATATGGATATGCAGAACAGTATGTATAGTGTAGTAAGCTTCCATTGTATTGTAAAATAAAACCATACATATGCAGAATATATTACATTTTCGTATAAAGCCTTAAATGAGTTCCATACATCAGACTTTAACAATGAGTGCCTGTAGAGAATGGGATTGATGGTGTAGAGTTTATTGGTAGAAGCTGCATGAGAATTTTAAGAGATCTTCAGTTTGATTTTTTTTTTAACTTTTGACACTTCTGCATTCTCTGATTTATGTATTTTTAAATCATTGAGTACAACTTAGTTTTATAATAGGAAAAATGTAAAGTTATCCCCTTCCCATGTTAAAATAGCTTATTCGAGGCAACGTTTCAGACTCTGAAAGTCCCACGTTGCCTTTTTCCATATATGCCTGCATCTCAGGTCCGTGTTTGCATCATGACCATCTCTTGGGAAGAACTTAGCTTTAAAAGTATTTTTCTAAAATACATAGGCTAATGACCATAGTCACTTAAGTTTCTAAGGAAAATATGAAACTTACTACCTAAACCTGTGAGTCAATTGAGGTCTTTTATCTTCCCAAGACTACAATTTTAATTTCTCTACAAAAGGATCTGTTCATTTGCATGCGCTTATGTGATGATTTTGCTTTGCTTTAGAGCTGTTACTTCTCTGAAAAAAAAAGATCTCTAAAGCCTCTGATAAAAAGAAAAGAGGATAATCACTGAAAACTTTGTCTTAACATATCTATCAACTTTATGACACAAATTTTAAAAGAGAAAAGAATTTTGGGAGGCCGGTGGTTTGTGCTGATAATACCTGTAATTTTGTAATGTGACTTAAAAGCAATAAATCACTAAGTGGAAAAAGCATCATTTACATTTCAAATACAAATATACTCCTTAATCTTACTTCAGTTGGTTAATAGGTGAGACAATTCAATTTATTGCATATATATAAAGTATCATATGATTTTATATATAAAGTATGTGATTATATATATATTATATATAAACTACATGACACTTTAAAGTACAATTTTTACTTACATGGTTGTAAGACCTAAGGGAAAGATTCCTAATAGTTTTGTATGAAGCATTACTTTCTTTTTGTAACCTTCCTATAGGAGACCTATGTAAGTCTACAAATCAACTTGCCTTATATTTAAAGAAAGAAAAAGTAATTGGGAATTTAACTTAATATTTATGTCATTCTTCCATTCTTAGTATTTATGTCATTATTACTCTTACCCAGTAGTAATTTTGTGTAAAAAGCTTGTTATAAACCACTAAATGCTGAATTTATTAGACTGGGAGAGCATCATTTAGGAATGTTTGCTTTATAAGTCAGGAACCAATTTCTCTTTTGAATGTAAAGACCAAGATAAGAATTTTAGTGTCTAAGTTAAGGTGTTTTATTCTGCAAAACTTAGAGATGAAGTCTTCTTCCCCTAAAAATGATAGAGCAATGATTTTTATTAAAGTCTTGGAGTCCTATTCAGAAAATTGACAAATTCTGTAGTAGAACTCTGTGCCTTTGAAATGTGAGAGACATCTCACCACAACTTCTCCACATATAATTTACCCTGAATAATGTATGAGTCGTCTAATAGCCCTGCAGCACATACTCATCTTCAGAGAATACTGACTTCTCTAGTATTGCATCTTCTGCTTTCCATTCCTATGCTGTATGTTTACTATATTAAGTCTTTGATGGTGAGCAGAAAAGGTGGGAGAAGAATATTTGAGAACTGAAAATCCTGGGCAATCCAGGAAATAGTTTAATATACTCGACTTCTCATTGTAGCTTGGTTGTGAAAATGTGATCTTTGCATAGAACTTGCCTCTAGGGTTTCGGAAACCGGGATTTCTTTACAACTAGGGAAATAAGTGAGTAGCCAAAGAGTATCAACTTTACTTCAGGAATGTTAGAGGGGGAATTGGCATAGGGCACCGGGAGGGTTGAGAGGGAAGAGACATTTAAGCTATTTAAATGGAAAGTAATTTAAAATATTTTTACATTGAAAGATACAGCTATGTCATGGGACAAAATTTTTAAAATTCACATGGATCTTAGTGGTAAGGCACAGGGCTTTGTAGACATTTCTCCTTTTTGAGTGACTGCTTTGGGATATGCCACAGACCCACAGGCTGGCGTTCACTCTGCTAAGGACCATGAGACAACGGCAGCCTCTGCCACCCCAGTCCCACATCAACACTGTTTTCTGAAGCCCCTTCAACAGCAAGTGCTCACCGGATCCTCCCAACGAGTTGTTAGCCCATTTCGCAGATGAGAAAACCTTGAGTACAGAAAGATTAGGTGGCTTATTGAGGTCCCACATTTAAGGACAGAGCCACAATACAACCCAGGCTACCTGCAAAACACCATTTCAGGGAAGCTTTGGAATGGAAAATACCAATAAAGCAAGATTAAAAATCCCTGAGGTCCTCTCTTGCAAGTTTTTATTTAAACGATTCTAATAGAATGCATTCTTGACTGGATGTAGAGTAATTCATTTCTCAAAGTACTTTCAATGATACATGTATTTTTTAATTAGTATTTTAAGTGCCGTCTCCATGTCTACTTAGATTCATTCTATGCATATAAAATATGGGAAATAATACAAACATTTAAGTGCTTACTAAATGTCAAGACCTTTTCTAAATGCTGTATGTGTACTCTCTCTTTAATTACTGCAACCACTCCATGAAGCTGTTATGATGAATATCCCCATTTCATAGATGAGAAAATGGCAGTGGAGAGAGGCAGGGTTATTTGCCTAAAGTAACGTGTAGTAAGAGGTGGAACAGTTTGAGTCCAGGACCTCTGCTTTACCATCATCCTAAACGGCATAAGGAGAAAAAGGACCGAGGCCCCCGTCCCGTACAAAGGAGGTGACTGTCAGTGGCCTCCAGGCCTCAAGGAAATCTGTGCCCTGGAAATTCTATCTCTTGGCACCTCAGAAATTATATGTCTCCTTGAGGAGTTGAGGAACTTTATGTTTTATCCTATGTTTGAAATAGCCTAAACCCAAAGTGGCCGATTCAATTTTGCTTTAAAATGAGGAAGATTAGAGGATAAAACACAACCTTAAAACCTAATAATTAACTTCACAATGCTGTAGGGTTATAACTACTGCTAAGCCAGAACTTTATTTTCTGGATGCTAAGTCACTCTGAGATTTATCCCTGAAAGTTTATAGGAAAAAGAAAGGAATCTCTGAGAGGAAATAGCTAATGCTGACCGGGTGCTCAAACAGGACAGGGGTTTAAGAGTAATTTCTGCCATTAAGCTCTCCTGTAACCCACAAGCAATAAATGACAGTCTTTTAAAAACGACAACGGCTTATCGAATTCCTGGGCACCACACAGGAAAGAACTCGATCAATTTCTCTACACTTGTAATGTCAAGAGGACTCATACTCTAGACCTCTGTTATAAAAGAGGAATTGTTTATGGCTATTGAAAAATCCTTGTGGAACTGTCCATCAAACTTTATGAAATATGTGAGTTACTTAGGTATCAGCTCTCTGGATCTAATTTTCTTTCCAGAGCATTTGGAATCAAACCTTTTTCTTACTGGCTGGTTTCACATTGATAAACATTGAGCATTTTTACTCTTTTCTCTCCTTTCCTACCTGTTTTTATTGACTCTCTTCCTATCCTTTTTCTTTTCTTCATCTCCTGTTCTGAGATGAAGAAACTGTTAGTGTTTCTCAAAATGGAGCCTGTGGTCTACCTGTATCAGAAAAGAATGGGATGCTTACTAAAACTTCAAATTTCAGGCCTTACCTCAACTGTACTAACTCCGATTTTTTGGGAGTGATACCCAAGAAACTGAACTTCAGTAAGCTCCCAAGGAGATTCCTATTCACATTGAAACAGAGAAGGTCTGGTTTAGTGGTTTTCAAACTTAATTGTTGTGGAGGGTTTGTTAAAAACACAGATGTCTAGGCCTCGCCCCAGAGTTTCTGATTCAGGAGGTCCTGGGTAGACCTGGGACTTGCATTTCTATAGGGTTCCTGGGTGATGCTAATGCAGCTGCTATTTTGGCAACCCCACTTTAAGAACTCCAGAGCCGGAGGCTGAGGCAGGAGAATGGCGTAAACCCGGGAGGCGGAGCTTGCAGTGAGCTGAGATCCCGCCACTGCACTCCAGCCCTGGCGACAGAGCTGGACGCGGGGGGGGGGGGGGGGGGGGGGATGTGGAAACAAAAAACAAAACAAAAAAACAAAAGAAAAAGAACTCCAGAGCGTTGAGAAGCTCTAATCTAATCTTTGAAGTTCTGAAAAAGCTTTTAAATAAAACATACCCTAAAATGTTGAATGTTAATTATTTTAGCTGTAAAAATAAAAACATTACAAAAACACCTACATTTCTATCTGTACCTCTATGTGTATCATTCCTCACTCTCCATCTCCATTCCACACTCTTCATCTACATATTGAACCCTGCTCATCGTTCAGAGGGTGATGGTCCTTGATTTGGGTTGGCTCTGTGTCCCCACCTGAATGTTATCTGAATAGTAATCCCCACAGGCTGACGGAGGGAGGTGATTGGATCATGGGTGTGGTTCCCCCAGGCTGTTCTCCTGATAGTGAATTCTCAGGAGATCTGATGGTTTAAAAGTGTTTGGCAGTCCCGTCCTTGCACGCTGTCTCTCCTGCTGCCTTGTGAAGAAGGTGCTTGCTTCCCTTTCACCTTCCACCATGATTGTAAGTTTCCTGAGGCTTCTCCAGCCATGTGGAACTGTGGGCCAATTAAAACTCTTTCCTTTATAAATACTTTGTCTCAGGCAGTTCTTTATAGCTGTTTGAAAGTGGACTAATAGAGTCCTCCTCCACGAGACCATCCTCGATTCCTACAAATGTGGGTCATCTCTCTCCTCAGCCCCAAACCCCCACCCTGGCTTTCTACTTCTTTGTGGACACTGATTCCCTTCTACATGGCTGTGCAGTTGTTTGTGTTTGGGAGAAGATGTTTCATCTTTCCTACCATATTGCAAGCTCCTAAACACAAGGTTTGTGCCTTTTTATTCTGTTTTGCCCTGCAGTATATAGAGTAGTCCTAGGCACGTTGGTGATGCTCAACAGATGTTTCAGTAATAATAAATGAATGCTTTTCTGGGTGAAGGATGCATTTAATTCCTTTAAATTAGAGCTAGACTATTAAGGTTTCATATCTTCCACCTGAAGGATCCTTCCACCTGAAGGATCTTTCTTCACAAGAGTGATGGCCATTCTTTTCTTTCATTTGACTGAGAAGGTAGGCAGTGTTTGGGATGGGCCGCCTTATAGAAAAACCTATTAAAATCCAAGGAACTCTCCAATAAGGTGTTGAGGCCTAGTGCTGGTATCTCGGAAAGATTTTCCTACTCTCTGTCTATGTAAAGTGTGTTTCCTGCCTCACCTGAGAGCATGTTACAAATGCAGCATCCGGGGTCCTACCCCAGACCTCCTGAATGAGAATCTGCAGGTAACTTGTATGTGCTTTCATGTTTGAGAAACAGTGCCCTAAGAAGTTTCCTTCTTTGACTGAAAAAAGTACTTAAAATAGTACTCAAGTCAGTACTTGAAATTTTGGCGATTATAGGTTTGTTAATTTTTTTTGTTTGTTTTACAAGACATTCTGTGGTAACTGGGAGTTCTGCCGAGGGTTTGTAACCATCATCAAAGATTTTTATTAAATGGGCATCATTTTATGTTAGACATATTAAAGAAACATAATCTGAGCTTTGCCACAAAACCAGACATCATTGATGTGGGCAAGCATGTATTAAGACATAATTAAACATACGAAGCCTATAGATGCAGCATCAATACAACATGGGTGGATTTGTTTTTGAAATTTTTGTTATTTATCCTCTGCAATCTGTATTTCTTTGATTTCAGATTTTCCAAAACAATATTTTTAAGCTATTTGTCTATAGAAATTTGGTATTAAACTGAACAGAAATTTAGTAACCTGGGCTGGTTTTATAAAGATTGATATTCCTGAGTATCTTTGAATCTGTCTCAATTTGTAATGAAAAAGAATAAAAATTCTGTCATATGGAAAACTAGTTGTGCTATGTGGTACCCATTTTTGACTTTAATTTGTAGTATAACTCATGTATAATGGATCAGGCATCAAAGGGATAATTAACAGTTTGAAGTAAATTCTCAAAAATAAGGAAAAGTGCTTATATGCTTTGTATTAAAATGTTTATTCATAATTTAGAGTTCAGAGTATGCCATTATTATACAAATATAAAAACATTCATTTAAGTTTATTTGAGATTCCTGTGCTTAGAATATTGATCCTTCCTGCTTTTCATTGCATGGATTATGCAATATTTAATGTGTGAGGCTTACATGGGATATAAACTTTCTTGGTTAATAAGATCTCTTTCCTTTTATGACAGTTGTGATTCTGGTAATATGCTCATTAGAAAGGTCAGAGTGGCTGCTTTGAAAATGTGTTCAGTACTGGGATGAGTATATTGGCAAGGCTCTTGAATGAGTTTGGGAACTTCATATGTCTTGTTCATAACTGTGCTTTTTTTCATTTCTCTGGGAGGTTTTATGTGACATAATTTAGCCAAAGAAGAGCAGTGTCATTAAAAAGCTATTTAAGATATGGATAGTATTACCGGCTATAAACATTCTGCTCCCGTAGGCCCAAAAGCTTTAGAATAAGTGAACATAGCAGTTAATTGCAAGAATATATTTTTCCATTTTACATAATATTATAGGATTTGGATGAGTTATTTCTTTACTGTTGTAGACTGTACTTTTAAATGTTCTACTTCCTAGCTATATCATTGCTGTTAAATTTCCAGCACATAATAATTAATATATAAATTCACATTCATAATAATTTTGTTTCACTGAAACTGTCTTTGAGATTGAAAACAACCAATGCATGCTATCATTTCAGAATACAATAAAATGACAATGTTCATTATAAGCAGATACAAAACAATACCCATCTCTTCTTAATGGGAGCATAAAATCCTCTTCAAATTTGATATGTACTTTTCTAAGTTACATGAAGATTAGCATTGTGAACAGTCACGTTTCTTATCAGCTTTATTTCTCCTTGGGGAATTTTACTTTCTTTTTCTTCTTCCTTTCCTCAACAAAAATCCCAATAATTTCTAAATCAATAATGGAGCGGCCAGCTTATAGTAGACATTTGATGTGTATTTGTTGAAATTTATATTTGGGGAAAAATTTTGATCCTTTAAAAAAGAAAGGTTTTAAAATGCAGACATGGGTTTCAGCAAATCTCAACAAAAAGTCAGTGCTAACAGCCGGGATATGGAAGGTAGTTATGCATGTTTTATATCAGTAATAACTAACATGCCTTTTAGTCTTGTATTATTGTGCTTTAATGTTTAGAATAATAAACTTCTACATAAACGCGTATAAGTTCCTTGATCTCCCTGTATGTCAGTTTTCTGAATCAAAGCAAATTAACAGTAAAATAAGGCTGTTTCCAGAGATGAAATAGTTCAAAAGGCTAAGGCACTTCTTCTTCTTCTTTTTTTTTTTTTTTCTAAAGTGCATATCTGGACTTAGGTTTAGAATTGCATGTCTGGAAAAACTATTCATAATCTGCTTTTCTCCCCTTTTCTTTTATTTTTGCCTGTATTTATTTTGGCCAGCTGGTGAGACAGATCTTTTTCAGGGCTCAGCCTTCCAGTCTGAGCGTGGTTCTCCAAAACCAATCTTTGGATTAAATTCCTGTTTTATTCACTCTGCTGTCTGAACAGGGTTGATGTCAGGGGGCCACGGTGACCCAGTCGTCTGTCCCAAGTGGCTGGTGGCTTGCCAAGTAAAGAGCTTAGCCAGGCGGCCACACACTGTTGCACAGTAGTGCACCTTAGCTAGGCGGTGGCCACACACTGTTGCACCTGGGGAAGGAGGTTGGGGTAGAATCCTTGGGCAATCTGTCTTACCTTTGTGTCTCTCATGTCAGTTGTCTCATATGAAGGTAGACACAGCGGTCTCCTGATAAAATAAATGGCCTTTACTCCTTTCCTAGTGTGGCTTTCACCTTGTCTCTAGTCTTGTCAGTACATCTGATGGGCTCACACAAAGATTGAGCTGAGGAGGCTGGGGCTTAAAAGTTATCCTTGTTCTGAAAATATTCCATGGCTTTGATTCTGGGGGAAAATGGTAAAATTTGGTTCCATCTTATGTATAATTTGTTCTAACATGGTTTTAGGATTTTTAGTTAAGTTTGGGCTCTAAGCATCACAGTCAGCCTGAGAAATGACCTTTCTTCTCTGAGGTTCTGGAATTCCAGACCTAGGCATCCCCTGAAAAAGATCAGATGGGGTGTATTGACTGGGAACCAATGTTCGTTTGGGATTGGGCAGGCTGAACAAGTGGCTAGTTCACTTCTCTGTCAGCTGTTAACATTGGCACATGAACACAGAAGATTTAAAGGGGTCTATACCTCACAGTCCTATAACCTTGAATGTGAAGGTCTCAGCTGATGTTGTCACAAAACAGAGACATGCTACAATTGAAACCCTTGAGTACTTCTCCCCTCCCTCCTTCTCTCTTCTCTCCCTCCCCCTCCTTCCTTCTTCCCTGCCTCCCTTCTTCCCTTCCTCTCTTCCTCCCTTCCTCCCTCCTATGTGCTCACTACACACAAAATGGCCACTTTCAGCTTTCCCTACTTGGGATCAGTAAGGCGATCTGGTATGGTAGAAAGGCAACAGAAGGGTCTGGGTGTCAGAATGAGGCTTTGTAGTCATGTCTCTACTAGCTATGTGACCTCAGTTAACTGCTCCGAACCGATTTTCTTATCTGCAGGATAGGCCTTCAAGTCCCTTCTAGCCCTAAGATCTATGGGTTTGATGGGAATAATATTGCCTGCCTACCCGACTGAGTTGTTGTGGGAATTAAAGGAGATCATATTTATGAAACTACTCTTTAAACCCTCTACAAAAGATTAAGCAATATGATACTATTAATTCCCTCTGAAGAATCAAAATAGCTTGTCATTTACTCTTAATCTTCAAGACTGTGTATATATATCTTTTGTATTTAGACCTTTAATGATGTGTGCCATAATGCAGGACAAATGAACAGACTAATCTCTCTCTCACTAGATGTTACTCCAAGTCACATTCTAAAGCAGTGGGTTGGGGGGAGGAACTATTTTTATTTTTTTTTGAAAACAGAGATAAAATTAATCCCAGGTACACATGGTTCTGGACTTTTTTTCCCTACTCCTTTCAAAGTTCTGAGAAGCAGTTTACTGTTTCACACTAGAGATTGCTTAAATAGAGCTGGGTACTCAACCTTGTGGGGGAGGAATATGCTCTGGTCCAGAACTGCTCACAGCCAGGGAACCCAGTTAGAAGTGAGGGACTGTGAGTTTTGCCTGCAGCCACGACACACTCAGAGCCCAAAGGGAAGTAGTGGTAACCTTTGTACCTGGTTGTCACTGTTGAGACACAGCAGCAGCATTATATTAGGTCCTCTATCCTCTTGTGATAGTGAAAGAGTATTTTTTATAGTTCCAGTTCAAAGAGTGACAAAGAAACTAAAATGTCCCAAATATTTTAAATCTATCTATCTATCTATCTATCTATCTATCTATCTATCTATCTATCTAT
>NC_045439.1:69246157-69326276 GCF_002776525.5 Piliocolobus tephrosceles | reverse complement strand
TATCTATCTATCTATCTATCTATCTATCTATCTATCTATCTATCTATATGCATTTATCTATCTAGTCTGTCCATCTATCTAGTCTGTCTGTCTGTCTACTTACCTACCTAATTTGGATGTAGCTGAGAGTAGCATAGAAAAAAATAAGACTATTCAAGAGGTTCTGAATTGTTCCATAATTCTGCATGCTTCTGAGTCATCTTTCCATCTAGATTTTCTGTTCTCTGAGGGCAGAAACTATGTATTAGGCTCTTTTCATGTTCCTCCCTTACCCTGACAGCATTGGACTCAGTCCTCAGCCCATCACAGGTGCTTGATAACTCCTATTGATGAAAAAGAGGTGGCTGGTCAGACAGAAAGAGAGGAGGGGTGGGAAATCCCATTCTTCCTCTCGTTCTCTGTGTCCTTGAATTTTGAGCTTATGATTAAAGCTGAGGGTTAAGCACTGCTTAAGCTCTGTAAGGTGTTGCAAGGTGGTGCAAAGGGCCCTGGGAGGAGGGTCCCAGTTGCCCACCTTTTGTCCACTGCTTTGTGATGAATCCTAGATCACCTTGTGGTTACCTGCCTATTAGGAGGTGCTGTAGAAAAATCACTTTAAAAAAATAGGACTTTGGGAGAGTGGGGCAGGATCAAATGAAGGGGACCAGCAGTGTTCATAATGGTGCTGAAATTTAATTTCAGTGCTGACCTTTCATTTGACATTTTAGATAATGCTATGGATGTGCTCAGCTATTTGTTCTTAACATATTTTCCATCTTTTGGGGGCACTAATCTACTTAAATTCAAAGTCAACAAAAGAATAGAGTAAATTTTTTGGCTTTAAAAATCACCCTTTTGAAAAAAGAGTTCATTCACAATAGCAACAAACTATGCAATGTGCATGAATTCACTTAAATGTTCACAACTATGAAAGAATGCAAAACTATGAAGGGGCAAAAAATTAGAAAGATCATGTTCTGAGATGGGAACAGTTCTAATTATTATATAATTAATATATAGGCACTAATTATTCCACATTAATATATGCAGTTTAAAATTCTATTAAAAATCTTAATGAGTTACATTTTTTAGAACTTGACAACAGAATTCAAAAGTCTTCCTAAAAGAATAAATTGATCATATTGAAAAATGCTAGCTGGGCGCGGTGGCTCACGCCGGTAATCCCAGCACTTTGGGAGGCCGAGGCAGGTGGATCACCTGAGGTCAGGAGTTCAAGACCAGCCTGACCAACATGGAGAAACCCCATCTCTACTAAAAATACAAAATTAGTCGGGTAGTGGCGCATGCCTGTAATCCCAGCTACTCAGGAGGCTGAGGCAGGAGAATCGCTTGAACCCGGGAGGTGGAGGTTGCGGTGAGCCAAGATCGTGCCATTACACTCCGGCCTGGGCAAAAAGAATGAAACTCTGTCTCAAAAAAAAAGAAAAAGAAAAAAGAAAAAAGCTTAAAAGCTTGAAAACACTAAAAACTGATGAAGCCGTGGAGTAATAGAAACCCTGCTTATAGGAAGGTAAATGTACAAGCACTTTGGAGAACAACTGGACAATACCTACTATGAAGTTGAAGACGTATACATCTGACAGCCCAGCGAGTTACTCAAGAGATCTTTCTACATGTTTATGGTGATAGGGATGGGAATGTTTTACAGCAAAAGAAACCATACATAAAACCTTATATACAAGGCTATAGGCAAATAATTTAAATGATACATTCCAGTCATACAATGGAATATTATAAAGCAGTGAAAATGAAGGAACTGGAGCTACCTATATAAATTGCACAAACATTGAACAACAACAAAAAAATAGGAAACAGAAATATTTTCATTTACTTATAAGAAGTTTTTAAAAATGCTAAAGAAGTATATATATTGTTTAGAAATACATATATAGTCAGAGTATAAATAAACTTGAGAATGATAAATGTCAAGGATAGTGACATGATAGTAAGAAGCTCTTTTTTACTAGGGGAAGTAATTTGGGAAGTGTACACAAAGACATCAAACTGTACTGCTAATGCTAAAATGCCTTAAGCTGGTTGGTAGGTATATGGGTGTTTGTATTAGTCCATTCTCACACTGCTATAAGGAAATACCTGAGACTGGGTAATTTATAACGAAAAGAGGTTTAATTGGCTCATAGTTCCACAGGCTATACGGGAAACATGACGCTGGCATCTGCTCAGCTTCTGGGGAGGCCTCAGGAAACTCACAGTCATGGCAGAAGGCAAACGGGGAGTGAGATGTCTCACATGGCGAGAGGTGGAGAGTGAGTGGGGGGAGGGGCTACACACTTTTTAAACAACCAGAGCTCATGAGAACTCCATCACTATTGTGAGGACAATACAAAAGGGGATGGTGCTTAATCATTCAGGAGAAACCACCCCCATGATCCAATTACCTCCCACCAGGCCCCACCTCCAACACTGGGAATCACAATTCGACATGAGATTTGGTGGGGACACGGATCCAAACCATATCAGGGTTTATTATTCAATATACCTTTTCATATGGTGGAAAATCTTCACAACATGGTGAAAAATGTTAAAGGGTAAATATATGAGACTAGCACAATTTCTATTTAAACAAAACAAACCAATCATGAGGACCTCATCATACCATACCAGATATGATAGTGTCTTTTAAAAATTGAATCAGTGCATACTGTTGGCTGAGGAATGGAATTCCGACTAACAGAAAAAATAGGAAATCTTCAATCTGATTCATATCATCTATAAATTTTGGTATGCAATTAAATGGAGGAAACAATAAAAAGGGATGGAATTTTTGCTAAGTAGTGTTGGGACAACTGGATAGCTATTTGCAAAACACATAGGGAAAAAAACAGTACTTTATCACCACATAACAAAATACATTTCAACTGGATTAAAGAAATTTACATGCCAAATTCGTAACAGTATAAAAAAACTTTGAGAATATTTATATAATCTTGAGCGTGTTAAATTTTAAAAACTTGACACCAAATCCAGAAATAAAAAAAGATAAAGGTGGATTGATTTGACCATGTACAAATTTATTTTTTTGTATCTAAACGCTACAAAAGTAGTAAAAACAGATAATAAAAAGTATAATTTGCAGCATATGTATAAAGAGTTGTCAAGAATGAAAAACCCCAAATATCAAATATACGAATTTTATGGTGAAGGCTATAACTCAAAAAGGAAGAAATCACATGAATAATATACATTATAAAATTTTAAAAATCAGTAATTAAGGACAAATTAAACCACAACTTTCACGTAGCAAATTAGCAAATAATAAAACATAATCATAATATCCAGTGTTGAAGAAAATCACCTCCCATTCATTGCAGAAGGAATATTAAATTGGTCTTACGATTTTCACAAGCTTTGTCAGTATCCATCAAAAACCTTTAAAATATGCCTCCTCTTTGACCTAAAAATTATACTTCTATAAATTTGTCCTAAGAAAATTAAAAATATAAGCAAATATTTAGATATTATCATGCTCATCAAGTTCTGTTTTTAAAATTGAAACATTGGAAGCCATCTAAAGGTACAAAAGCATAGAGAATAAATTAAATATGGAATATTTATAAAATATGATGTTATTTCTCTATTACAAAGTACATTATCTCTGAAAGGTGGAATTAAGATGTTTATTTTTCTTAATTTTATGTAAATAAATAAAATAATTTGCTAAAATAAAGTTTTCTACAATTTTGAAAAGACAAAAAGCCTTACACTTAATTTTTAAGTCCCTGTTTTTATTGTCAAACTCTAAAGCAATTCTGAAGCTAAAAGCAAATATTCATGAACTGCTTTAAGAGCCATAGAAGAATTTTCTATAGAGATTATTATGTTACAGTACAACTAATATATGTTGGCTAGATTTCATGGAGCAGTGACCACCATTACCATTTCATAAGAAACATGTGAAATATAGTATATTGAGTTTATTGCATGTTTAATGCCTCAAAATAAGACTCACAGTGTCTGTGTGCTACTATTATTAGTTTTACATAATTAACAAGGAAAATAGCCCTATAGAGAAAAAGGTATTTTCACCAATTTTCAGGAAGAAAATTGGTGCATTAATGATGTTATAAGTTATGTGAGTAAATTAAGATTATACACCTGAGGTTGTAGGCTATGAAAGATGGACCCTACCCCAATGCATCTGAGATAAGGAGAGATTGTGGGGCCATCAGAAAGGCTTCCTGGAGGTCATTCCCCTTGGTAGGAGTGGTTGGGAAGCATTTTATTCTGCCCTGCCCCTCCCTCTAGCAAGCAGACTTTCTTAATTATGATTGATGTAGGTGTTATTTATGTGAACTTTTGCTCTCTGAGCACACAACACAGCTGGTAGGCTGAGAGAGTATTCTGGGCGGTAGGAAGAATTACCTTTGGGATTAAAAACCGGATTTTTTTCCTTGTTCATGCTACTGAATATTACTGTTGATAAGGGTTACTATAAAGTTTGATAGTGAACTCAGCCCTGCTGACAAGAGTTTTCTCAGCAATTAAGTAAGGATTAACCTTCCCGAAGTAACTATTTTATCAAGTCACCCTTTTGTTAAGGAATTTTTCATGATATCCATTACTTTATGATCTGAAAATCAGATTCCTAGATCTGGCACCCTTGGCCCTCCATTTCCTGACTATCCCACTTTCTGACCACATTTTCCACTATTTCCTATACACCACTGCCCAGGCACATGGGACCATCTACTTCCTTTAAAATGTAGGTCCAGTGTTTTCCTCCTCAATATCATCACTCACGCTGTTTCTCCTTGAGAATACCTTCTGCACCATCTTTGCGTGTACTACTTTTACCTCAATCCTGAGCTCCTACACAAAATATTTTTAATTTCCCAATTTGGAGATCATCTCTCTTCCTCACCAAGAACCAAATGAAGGTTTGATCTTTAACTATATGATGAAGCTTACCTTTTTTTAACCTATATTATAGATATCATGTATTAATACTTATTGTTAGTGATTACAGTAAGCTTTTCAATGGAAGGACCTGTGTTTATTTTTGTTTTGCAAAGCATTTAACCCAGTGCTTTGGAATATAAATATTTGTTGAGTGAGTGAATGAATGAAATGCCTGACTACAATCCTAGCCACCAAATCTTTGAGTTCATCTACTAATGCTTGTTCCCTGGGCTATACAAGCCAGAGGTAAGAGCTGGTGGTCCTGTTAACATATAGGCATTTGCTTTTGGTTCTTGCCTTCATCATGGCTGTGAGGCTTTAGAATCTCACAGTAAGTTCAGGGGGTCACTGGGTACCATGTCAGTGGGCTTCATGAACAAATCCTGGCTGCTGTTATGTCAGTAGCTGCCATCTGTTCCTCTCAAGCTCCACCTTCCTTTGGTGACTTCTGTGTTGCTGATTAAAGCCACTTGGAAGATCTCACTAATGCTCACTCCTCCTATGGGTCTCCTCTACTGATCTCGTCATTGGGGGGCTGGCTCCACAGGTAAGCTGTACTTGCTACTTGTTCCTGGGAAGTCAGGGAAGAGGGGAAGGAGGCACCAGATTGCCGCTTTTCGCCTCATCAGCTATGGGATCCTGCCTTTTGGCTGCTTTCATTGATCCTTTTATTCTCTATGGATGTTTGTTATGAGATCTTTGTGTTCACAATGAGGAGTCCTAAAAATAAAAAAGATGTCAATGTCATCCATTTAAGTAATCTGTACAGCATTTTAGAAGCAACTAAAATATTATGTGACAAGCATTTTCATTAAAAAAACATCCAATGTGAGAGGCTTACTATAAACTACGCAAAGTGTTGTGGTCTTCTAACGGGTGCAGACATGGCATCCTCATAATCACTCTCCTTTGCAGTTTGAGCCTATTGTTTTTTGTCCTTCCTGCACTGGATTGGAGCCACCTTTGTCACCTCTGAAAACTTTGACTTTAGGGCAGCCCCGAGGCTGACTGAAGTGAATATGGAACACGTCCCTCCAGTGTCTGGATTGAGCAAGTGAAATATCTCTCTGGGGGTAGAGGAGTGCCTGCCTGCAGGGACAGGGTAGGATGGGGGACACGGGAAGAGTATCCACGTCTGCAGCCAGGCCAGCACAACAAGGCCTCATTTCTCCTCCACTGCAAAAAGACTGGATACCTCACTGTTTTGTATTTCATTTCCTTTGAGCTGCTGCCCTCTCTCCTCCTCTGCCAAGTGTATGAGTTTGGCAGGGAGGCTGGCAAGCATTTCACAAGACGGTAAAGGTTAAGGGACGGTGGAGGTTGTTTAGTGCAGAATTGTAAATATTTGTGAAAAGGTTTGTAGAGCTGCTTCTTTTGATACCTCTAATCCACTGAGACAGAAATAACTTCAAAGCCATGCCTAGTCTGACTTGGTCCTCAACCAAAGGAAAAAGTCAGCTACTGCTAAAATATGTTTTCACTCACAGCCAGGCAGCCTGCCTTAGCAGGCGTCCTGAAGGATGAATCATAACGTAATTGTCTTTGGGCACTTGCACATCTGCTTAGGAGCGTCAACAAGGCAGGAGCTGAGCTGCATGAATAAATGTGAAGGAGCCTTTAGTTTACACCGTTCCATGCTGTCGACAGCGGAACGAGAAGTCCGTTCAGAAGGATGGGCTGAGCCAGCTCGCCTGCCCACAGAGAAGGAAGGCTTCCCAGCGTGCTACTTGGAATGTAGGGAGAACAACATTTCTTTACAATTTGGGGCTTCTCCAGGGATTTCAGAGTAAGGATTTCCAAATTATCTCATGAGACCTGAGTATCTGAGTTCTTAGGTGGAAAACAGGAGAGGGAATTGGAAGTTATTGCATAATTGCAGGTGGGTGTTAAGAATTTTGGTAGTTTAAAAAAATACTATAAACTTCTGTGAACAATTACTGTTGAATCCAATTCCTTTATTTTCTTCCATTTCCAAAGTATACTCTTATTTTTATCTCATAGAATTTCATTTATTCCCCAAAGCAATAAAGAACAGACAAGAGTGAATAGTATTCTGGGTGTCATCTATAGGGAGAAAATTGATTACATAAACTTGATTTAACAGTTGAAGAGGCTTTAGAGCTTTGCAAGGTCTCTGGACTGAGGTTGGCTTATTTCTCAGTCAATGCTTTGTGGCTTTGAGGTTGAGATTTGAGGCCTGACCACAGTCTCCCCACTACTTTTAACTAGAAGATTGTAGTATGCATTTTCATACAAGAGCTGACTCTACTGCTTAAAGTGAAAATTGTTGGTTGCATCAAACCCTTGGATCATTTTCTGATAGATGATGGACTCACTTGCTCACTGCAAGAACTCCTACGGCAGTGGATCATGGCTTGCCACACTTTAGAATCACTGAGAGTGGTAAAGAAGCAAGAATGTCTTTGCCTGCCACCAGAACTTCTGATTCTATTGATCTGGGACGGCTCACAGGCAGGAAATAATGTTTAATGCTCCCATGCGATTCTAATGTAAAACTAGGGTTGAGGATCTGTGTTCTGTGTTAGGTGACTGCCCAGCGCAAAGAGATAAAACAGCGCTCCATCCTCTCCATATTTTCTGATTCGTTTCCTGTTTTGGCAAAGAGTGAGGATGGTAGAGGAGAGAAAATATTGTCGTGATCTTTGGTCTGAGACTTCATTTTTTCCCCAAACAATAATTTTGTGTACCTATTCCTATCCCTATGAAGATACCAAAAAAAAAAAAAAAAAAAAAAAAAAAAAAAAAAATTGATAAGGAAGCAGTGTTTGCTGAGTGAAATAAGTCAGGGCATTTAGAGACCTGGGTTAAGAATCCTGATTCTTAAACTTTCAAACTTTGTGATACAGGGCAAGGAATTTGACTTTTCTTCAACATTGGTTTGTTCCTCTTATAAAAAATGAATAATGATGTATATCTCGTAGTGTTATTACAAGAGTTAAAATGATGATAAATATAACATCTAGCACCTATGCACTCAATAACAGCTATTCTAATATGGTTGAGTGGGCAACAAAAACTGTTACTGAGAATCCATGAAATTTTTTCAAGAAATGAATTTTATGATTCAGTAATAATTTCCAAAATAATTCATTCAGTAATTTATTTACAAAATCTTTATTGAGTCAGTATTATGTGCAAACAAATGTGCTGGGGATATGGGAGCAGACACTGTCTCTTGAATGATGGGGCTTATAGTCTAGTGGGTAAGTTAGAATAGAGAAGAAGGAAAGGGAAACAATGGTGTCGAGACTTCTACCTGAAAAGGTTGAATTCTCCTCTATTTGACTAAGAAACACATCTACTGAGAACACCTATTTTGTAGGCAAGCTGAACAGTTAGATACCCAAGTTATGTTATTACTGTGTAACAAACCACCCCAAAACTTGGTGGCTTATAACACACATTTTGCATTATCTCTCATGGTTCTAGGGGTTGATGGGGACTCACTCAGCTAGTCTGTCCTCAGGATTTTTCACACACTTGCAGGCAAGTGGTGGCTGGGGCTAGAGTCATTGGAAGCCTCTGCTGGGTTCACTGACATGGCTTGCATGTGCTGCTTGCTGCTGGCTGGGAGCACTGGTGGGGCTGTCAACTAAGACACCCCCATGAAGCTTGGGCTTTTCACAACATAATGAGTGTTCTAAGAATGGGCATTCAGAGGACCTAGGTGGAAGCATCATGGATTATTATGACCCTCAGCTTTGGAAACCACAGCATCTCACTTCTATCACTTAACACATTAACAGGAGGCCTCAGATTGAAGGGGTAAGAGATACCCAGGGTGTGGATTCAAAGAGGGGTAGTTCACTGGGGAGGGAGCGTTAGGTATCCTTGGATCTTTGGGGATGAGCTAACATGGAAATCCTGCAGATAGCTGGAATAGTGACTGTGGAGTAGGGATGAGTGATTGTGAGACAGGATTCAGATTTGGAAGACATCTGTGTAGAGGTTACAGTTAGAGTGAATGGAAGACCACTTTTAGAGGAATGGAGACTCTTACAGTTACTCAATGGAAGAAAAAACTGAACCAAAAATAGGTCTCATAGGGGAAGAATGAAGAAAGTCTAAACTCGGGTGTTAATGTAGAGAAGTGTCTCGTCAAGAAGGGTGCTATCAGATTTAAATGTCTCAGAGTTTGAGAAGAAAGAGATCTAGAAATATATGTGATTTAACAAAAGGGAGGTCAATGAGTCACAGCATAGTATAACAAATATGTGCTAGGAGTTTGAGTTTATAGTATAAGATTATCAGTTAGATTGCTCCAGAAGGACTTCATGAATGGAATGAGGCCTTAGCTGGCATTTGAAGGGTGTATCTGGGAATACATTCTGGAAAATACATTCTGGTTGTGTGTTTGGGCTGGTTGTGTCGGGAGCCAACCATTCATCAGACACATCCTCACCTTGCTGGATATTCCACTGGACTACATTAGATGTTATGTGACTCTGAGCTCTGATATGTGCCTATAACAACCGTCCATGTGTGATTCTCCATGTTCTCCCTCCTTTTGAAATGACCCTGGAAGTCACATATTAAGGATGGCAGAGCTGAAAAATGGAAGAATCTTGAATCCCTGAACCACCCATTGTAGGAGAGCCACCTGCCAAGTAGGAACACCTGTTTTGGATTTTAGGTAAGCAATAAAAAAAACTTTTGTATTAAGCCACTGACATTTTGGGTAATCTATTCCAATGACTAGCAATATCTAGAAGTGAAAGACTCCTTTAAAGGACAAGAAATAGACTGATGAGGCTAAGGAGGAGGGCTGGGAATGGGAATAATTGGAGAAAAAATTGAAAAAGTTGGTGGCGGCCAGATTGTGGAGGACATCTTACAATATTACCTCTTACATTTGTATTTTCAAATTTGAAAAACATGTCATATTATCTTTTACTTACATAGCCTTATGAGGCAGATATTAATATTATATTTTAAAGATCATGAAATTTAGGCTTAAAGCCAGTGATTTATGTAAATCACTAAAGTTATGTAAGCACAGAGCTAAGGTTCAAATGCAGGTTGACAGAGTTGGAGGCTAATACTCTCTCCAGTAATAGTCAGCTAACTCATATGGCCAATTGAAAGATGGAAACTACTACAAACAGTCTGTGTGTTCAAGGCAGAGTCTAAGGATTATTATTTTGGTAGCAGCTTTTAGGATGAATGAGCAGTGATTCTAACTAATGAGCTTTGGAGACAGCAAGGAGCAAAGTGATAAGCTTGAATTAAGATGGTGGCAGATGAGAAGGAAAGGAAGGATCAAAGTAAAGTTTTATGAAGGAGAAATCTACAGGGCCTGGATCCTGGGTGTGAGATACAAGAGTGAGGCAGGATTTGATGCTACCTACTGTTAAGGTTCAAGTATGTCAGGGCATGTTTAGCAAAATGGCAGGGAAGGCCCCAGAAGAGTTAATTTGCATGGGGGCGTCAATTTATCTTGAAAAGAGGACTTTTGTCCCTGTCTGGGGGAATGGAAGAGAGGTGCTTATTCAATTCCCAGGGCCCTGTTCTAGATCTAAGACAGGCAGAGAGAGGAACAGAAGGCAAAAGCAGATGAAGATGGTTTCATAAAATATTTTGTGAAATGTGGGGCAAAAGACTGTTTCAGAGCTCAAGGAACAAACATGTTATGACATGGTGCTGGAGTAACAGGCCCTCTTGCCTTTTTCTCATAGGACCTGCGTGGCTCTGACCCTATGTGGCTTGAAGGGGGTATGCATTTTTTTGGAATTGAGTGCACTCTGCACATTTGGGAGCCTGGGGATAGCACAGGGGCAAGAATGGCATTTGGGAATTGTATCCCCTCAGAAGGTGCCAGCGGGGCAGCAGCACCTGTGCTCCTGTGGAGTAAGCAGGCAAGGGCTTCTCATCTGCATGAGTGGGACACTCACAGGGGGCTCAGGAACACCTGGTTGGGGTAAGGGGAGGGCCTTGCAGCATGTGGGGACAATGGGTGAGCAAAATTTAAATTATTGCTATTGATGTGGTTATTTGCCTCTAACAATTGGTGAGCCCTGGGGAAATTCTGGATCCCACTGGGCCCCATGCTGAGAATATTAATGTATAATTTAATGAGGAGACACCTTCCATACACAAGATAGGATCATTTAAGGATTGAGACCTGAACAACAAAAACCGGCTTATTTATACAAATGTAACCTAATCCTAACCCTGTTTAAGCTTCTTATTGTGCCCTTTTACTTGATGGGACTTGGTCTGGCAGCATCCTTGGTGTTTAGGAGGTTATATTTTCAGGAAAAAAAGAATTTTTTTTTTTACTTGAATGTTTCAAAATGCTTTCATGGTATGTGAAGAAAGCCATTTGATTAAAGCGTTTGTAGTTTATATTAAATCCCTTTCTTCTTTGCAAAGAATGTAAAGTTCTGGCACAAACTAAAAGGGTTAAACTACACCTGGCCCTTTCACTGTGTCATTGCAAGTATTGTGAGTAAAGTCTAAAATATGAGTCTTCATGCGAATATTTGGTAATTTCTCCCTGCCCTGCCCCTGCATCCCGAACCCCCCCAACCATGTATCTCATGCTGTTAATATGTTATTCATTTATCAAGTACTGTGTGGCGAGCAAGCAAATTAGCAGTTTTGACACCCCTCCAATAGTAAAGAGGTAGAAAACCTGTAGAGACTAAACCTTTGCTCATTCATCTGTTCATTGTACCACCCTTCTCTTACAAAACCCACTAACTAGAAGCCTCCTGGTATTGGTTCTGCGTCTGTCTGCTCCTTCTCCTGTGTTTTTGAGATGCAGAGCTGCCTGTTTAAACACACAAAACCCATCTACACGTTGAGTTTAGATGAGACCATCCTAAGCCACAGACCATTATTTTTCCTGCTTTGAGTATCACTACCTCGCTCACATTTGTTATCCTCAAAGAAATGGCTCCCAAGGGCGAGGAAGCAGTCAGTGCTGTACCTTCCTTCCCCCCTTCTCAGCAGCCCTGCGTGTTTGATAGATTGCTCCATTAGAGCAAGTCTATTTACTTAAAGACAGACTGCTAGACTTCCATAAACACTTGTGAGAGAAAGACAGTCCAGTTCGTTGTTCTCTGCCCAGCCATTATCCACGTTGTTTCAAACCTTCTGTATTTTGGCCTGTAGGACACACACTTGGAGGTCGGTGCAGCCACGTTTCCTGCAGGAGCTGTTTCTGGCACTCTGGGTGTTGCTCATTCCCTTCTCTGCAGCAGGGGAGTCAGTGTCACTTGTAGGCAAGAATACAAAGCAAACTGAAATGCTAAAGAAATAAGTTGGCAGAGCATGTTCCACAGGCCCAATCCAACAACAACCTAGTAACCATTTAATTTTTGCCCATTTGTTTTATTTGTTGCATAATATGCTTTAAGGCAAAGTTAGCACAAACAATTCATTCATCCAGTATTTATTGAACGTCTGTGATGTGCCAGGTACCATACTAGGCAATGAGGATGTAGCATCGAACTAAATCAGACAATAACCACTGCTCTTCTGAAGCAAACAATCTAGTGGGAAAAGAAAACAATTGCATATTAAGTGAAAATTATGCAGTGAAACCTAAAATTACAGGGCTTCACATATTTCCTAAATCTATTTGAAATAACATACAGTGTCTTATCACTTTGCAGTTTGTAAATAGTTTTTTACATATCAGGTGAAATCAAGGAGGCACTTTCATATGCTTCAACTTTATTATCATTTCAGTAGTTCTGTGAGGTGGGCATTATTTGCCTTGTTTACTAATGGTGAAGCTAAGCTCAGAGTTGGTTGTGTAAGCCCAGCTTTGCAGAGTCACCTCAAGCTCAGACATTCTGACAGAGCAACTAGAACAAAACCTCAAAACATCCAATGAGTTGTATGTTTTTGAAATAATACTGGTAAAAATGTAAACACTCAAGGTTAATAGTGGTCTGACAGTTACATGGAGGGAGACTCAAGGAAATTCATAAATTATGCTACTGTCACTTGCATCCCTCCATACTTTGCCTCTTAGGGTGTTACATACTCAAGAAATCTCGGGGAGGGGAGTGTGGAACAAGCAGTGGGAAACTAGCACCACACTCTTCTGTCTTGCAGTGAGATGCTGGAAAAGCACCACTGCATTTAGAGTTTCCATACTTCAGTCTCAGTTGAATCTGTGATGTGGGCTGGAGATTCCAATTATTGGGAGTGTGTCTGGGGCACTCTGGGGCCTATGAACTCTAGAAACAAAAACTCCCAAACTCCCTTCAGAGGCCAAGTCCTGCATTGAGGAGAAACTGCTGGGAGTAGAACCCAACCTGACAATAGGAATAACAACGCCAACAGAATGAGAAATTCCAGTAAGAATGGGAGAGGGAGCAGAGAAGGAGCATCTCAGAAAGCCAGGATGTATTTATCTCCTTAAAAACAACAGAAGAGGTAATTATAGAGCTATGGGCCTAGACAAGTGATCTAGACACATCCTTCCCTCCGAAAAGTGGAGGAAAACTCATCTGTCTGAAAAATGAGCAACAGAAAAGGATCGTGGGTGAATCACATACAAAGTTATGCAAAAAGGAACATAAAAAGCAGAAAATGTCCCTATTCAATGAAGAATTTAGAGAAATGTGCCGAAATAGATGACAATTACAACCAGATGTTTCAAAATAAGCTAAAAATTTTAAGAAAGTGATAGAAACTATGAAAGAACAACAGAAGTAAGAATTAGAAAAAACTCAGAAATGAGATAATTGGGCAAAAGGATAATTTCATTGACAATAGAATTTATAAAAAAATTTTTAAAAATTAGAAATGATAAAACTGGGAAGAAAATAAAGGTTAATTAACACAATGAATATTGTCTTAAGAGAATTAAAAGAGGGAAAAAGAAAAAAATTTAAAAATCAAGAAATGAAGGAAAGAAAAAGTGTTTGAGAGAAAGTGATACATAAAAGAACAAAGAACATCCAATATACATATTATAGGAACCCCCAAAGGGGAAAAGCAAATAAATGAAGCACAGGAAATATTAAAATCTGTAATATGAGGAAACTTTCCTGAAACAAAAAAATGAAATCAGGTCTCATATTAAAAGGAATGACTTGGGAAAACTGCTCCCCAGAAAACCAATACCAAGACATATTCTAGTAAACATTGGACCTGAAAGCGACCCTAGAGAAAAAGATCCTTTGGGTATCCAGGCAAGAGAACAATTCACGTGTTAGAGAAAATAAATAAAATTTTAATCAGACCATCCAAGAGCAGTATGTTAGCCAGAGAACAACAGAATAACAATTACAATATTTAAGAAAATGTCAGCTATGGAGTTTATATCTAGCCAAACTGACCTTCACATATACAGTTCAGACATGTTTCATGGCCATGCCCACACTTAGGAAGCGGCAATCCTATGAGTTCTTCCTGAGGAATCTATAAGAGCATGTGACTTAGACAACCCTGATTACTGTCAAGTTGTTGGTGGAAGGGCTGGTGGACCTTGCTGGTGGAAATGCTCCACTAAAAGGAGGAAGCAAACTCAGGAGAAGGAAGGATGATATTCAGGGTGCGTGGGATCCAATGCAAAATAGGTGAAAGCAAGAATAATCTGACATTCCTTTGTGGAAAACCGTCTTCAGGAGAAGCACTTTGGAGGGTATGGGAAATTTAGCCAGATGTTTAAATAAAGCACATGAAAAAAATAAGACAATTATTAATTCCAGGACAGACAAAAAGTTGTATGAGAAATTAAATAGAATCATAGTATATTACCTGACTTACTGAATAATATGTACATAGTCAAAACACAGAAACTGAATATAGATATGACTCAAGATATATTAATAAGACAAATTATATTTAGAGAATAATGAAGGGGAAAAGATGGTATAATTGAACTATTATCCTAATCCACTAGAATAAAAAGCCAATAGCTAATGAATCAAGTAATAGGATTATATTGTATAAATTATTCAGAAATATGGAGCAAAAAATGGAGGAGAAACAGTAAAAGAGTTTGAAGACATTGTTTCTGGGGGAAAAAAGATAAGGAATGTGAGAGAGATAAGGGACTGTTGTTTTGGTTATAAGCCTTTTAGTCCAATCTGATTTTTTTAGACAGGGTCTAGCTCTGTTGCCCAGGCTGGAGTGCAGTGGCCTGATCTTGGCTCACTGCAACCTCCGCCTCCCAGGTTCAAGTGGTTCTCCTGCCTTGGCCTCCCGAGTAGCTGGGATTACAGGCACCCACCACCACACCTGGCTAATTTTTATACTTTTAGTAGAGATGGGGTTTCACCATGTTAGCCAGGCTGGTCTCCAACTTCTGGCCTGAAGTGATCCACCCACCTCAGCCTCCCAAAGTGCTGGTATTATAGGCGTGAGCCACCGCACCGGACCCCTATCTGACTTTTTGTCCAAAGTGCACGTAATCTTTGATAACATATGAAAATGCTAATTAAAAAAGAAAAGCCTCCACTGAGCCCTGACTTTCAATCAAAACCAACTCCCTGCCCATCACATGTCCCAAGGGCCTCACCCTGGCAGGTGACCAGTTGTCTCTCCATGGTCTCTTCCAGATTCCTCCAGATCTGAACAAGAACCACTGATGCAGAACGTGAAGACCAGAAGCGTTTATTAGCTACCACCCTTTGTTTGACTGATGAGGAAATCAAGGCTGATGGTGAGTGGCTGGCCCCAACGCACTGCTCCCTTGGGTCTGACTTAGATCTTGGGTCTCCTGCCCGTGATTGGTGTTCTTTCTGCTGTCACAAAGTGCTCCCTCCAGTGAATTTATTCGATCCGTGTGAACATCTGCCTTCAGGCTGCTGGTGGTCTCAGCGCCTGCTTTTCCCCTGTCCTCTTAGGCATGCTCTGATTTGAGCTATTTTGGAGCTGCCTTTGGGGTGAGTTTGGCCTGAGTCCAGTGCACTTTAACCTGCCCTCTGCTGCCCTCTGCTGGCGACATCTGGGCTTTGCCGTTCACCCTTTTAGGCGTGGCCCCACCACTTCCTTTCTGTGAAGAACATTCTTTGCGTCTGGGCATGATTGTGCCCTCTGACCTGTGCCAATCCATGTTGACTAGTCCCGTCTGTTACCTGGGAGCTTGTTAGGAATGCAGAACCCTAGGCCCCACTCTATATTTATTGAATCAGATTCTGCATTTTAACTAGATCCCAAGTGATTCATATGCACATTAAAGTTTGAGAAGCACTGTTCTGGGTCAAACTCAGCTACATTCAGGAAACAGTTGAGATCAATCTTTTCTACTCAGTAATTATCTTGGATCACTCTAATACCTGTTCCAGTTCTGTCACTTGGTAATGATGATTTCTGGTCCAGATGCTTTTTTCTGCTGGGATGGCTGTCTGCAGTAACAGAGAGCAGGAAGTGCCATACTTGGAATCCTAAATTTTAAAAATCCACTAAATTAAAAGCTGGGATGGCAGGAAGGCATAGCACGTGAATTGTGCTACAATATTTCAATCCTCCTGCATCTTTTCCCCTTTACCTCCCACAATTAATAGAAATGTCATTTTGGCTTTGAAGATAGACTAAACTTATTATTCAGTAAGTTTAAAAAAGATCTATTTTGGTTTTGGAGGGTTTTGTTTTATTTTGTTGTGACATGGTCTCGCTCTGTCACCCAGGCATGTGCCACCACACCCAGATACGTTTTAAATTTTTAGTAGAGACATGGTCTCCTCTCCCAATGTTGCCCAGGCTGACCTTTAACTCCTGTGCTCAAGTGATCCTCCTGCTTCAGCCTCCCAAAGTGTTGGGATTCCAGACATAAGCCATGGCACCCAGTCTCTATTTTGTTTATAAATTATAAAATCTTTTTGTATAACTGCACTGGGTATTTGGGAGACATTAGTCCGTGCGATTTTCAGAATGCTAGAAATACAACATGTTACTTAATGAAGTATTCCCCCATGTTTTCTTTCACAACTTCATTCATTCTCAGGCATTTGACTGTCAAAGGTTTACTAAGCACCCACCATAGACCAGACATGTGTTAGGTTCTGAGAATTCAGGACAGACGTGGCTCCTACTTTCATTGATATTCCAGTCTAATGTGGAAGATAGAGATTAAGCAAATTATGATTTCATGACAATTGTATCAAGAGAAACTGAGGAAAGTTCAAATTGGTTTCCACAGAAAAATGACATTTAAATGGAGACTTAAAGGATATTGGAGTTGGTGAGGGGTGAGTGGGAAAGAGCAATTTAAGCCAAGAAAGTCCTGAGAGGAGCAGGAGCTGAGTGGGAGCACCAGGAAAAGGAATGTGGCGGAGCACAAGCTGGAGATGGTCTGTAAGGGACATTGAGGTCAAATGGGGCAGGGTTTAGTAGCATCTGGAAGTTAGCTGGTGGTTGATCTTATTGTAAGAACAATGGGAGACCCTGGGAAACACAGGGAAAATGTTAAACACAGGGAAAATGATGTGATATAATTTTTTCAGTCTCACCAAACATGCAGTTTGAAGCTGACCCTAAATCTCTGGGCCATGGTATCTCTTAGGGTCACACCAGACTTTGGGTTGAGTGTAGGTTCTGAAACCATATTCCCCTGTTCCCAGGAGACCAGAAAAGACACCTAGTTCTCCTCCTTCTGCATGTCCCAGAAACACAGAACTGTAGACTGTGGCTACCCGTGTTCCATCTACTTCCTGAAAGAGGTCCTCTCCTTCACGCTCTGCCATCCAGCCCCTTGTTCCAAAACTTTAGTAAATGGGTTTAATGTAGTCTGAAGTTTTTCTACAGAGTATATTTGTCACCATAGCAAATGATGCTCATTCTTTGAAAACAAGCCTCTGGTGTATAAATGATAAGGATAGTTTTATCCAGGCTTAAAGCAGAGAGACTGATACCAGTTCATGCCTGGATAGAATTATTGGAAAGGGGAGTTCAAAGAGAGAATTCTGCTTTGACAAGAAGAATTTCAAAATATGACTCTGCCCCCCAAAAATTTTACTTCAGAAGAAGGAACTCACACTATTCTAGAAGGAGTAGGCAGGTTGTTTAGAATCTGTGAAAACGGAATAAGTGGGCATGTTTGCTGTTACGACTTACAGCAGAGCAGAAGAAAAAATAACACAAATCTATTATTAGAAATGCAATTTGCTTTTAAATCAATTATGTAGAGACTGTGAGAAAGAGGAGTCAAAATAAACTTAGTATAAGGAAGATTTTACTCTAACTAGGTTTTGTTTTCTTTGGTTCTATATTTTGCTATTACTGAAAAATTATTTATTTAGTGAAATATATTAAAGTTTTCTTAACATGCGTAACTACCTTTTACGTAATTAGCCCTTCTGTAGCAGTATTTAACATCTGTCTTTGCCATAAGTCCCAAGGGCAGCTGAACCCAGGCTGCAATGGGCCACATTAACTGGCCATCTGAGCTTGTGGCTCAGTGTAGCAAACATGGTCCCCAGAGATATTCCAAGAAGCCTGGAGGACCAGTCTCAGAAAACAAACCAATGTTGGTGTGTGTTTTGTAAAAAAGTTTCTCCAAACTCACATTTAGCACTTCTCGGACCACAACACTACCAATTGCTTTGGTTTGAAGCCAAGAATTTGCTTTTGCAATTTTAGTCTGCTTCCAATATGTCAAAAGATGCTGTAAAATTCTCAGACCTGGATGATCATATACTGATTTATACATTTCTATTTCCACCTACATAAGCACATGCCATGTAACTCACCAGGGGCTTCAGGAGTAAAATCATGCAATGACAGGTAGTAACTCTAAGAATTCTGCACAATCAGTGAGTGTCCAAGCTCTTCTAGAACTCTCTGTGAACCATCAATAGAGCAGGTGCAGTTTGAGGATGATTTATTCTTCAACTGAAGTCGATTCAAGTCACTTTCTAGTGAAAAAAAGTGTTGCTTCTTAGGGAACTGTCATTTCTCTCCACATTTCCTTTTCACCCACCAATCTCGCTTGAACCAGGCTCCCTTTTAACAGTGAATATGGAAGAATGCAGAACCCCATTCTGAGGAACAAACAGCATTTAACAGGTGAACTTGTAGAAGGAAGACCAGTATTTGGGCACCGTCAAACTTAGTAGGGCATTTCTAGTGGAACAGAAATGTTTTCCTTGCAGACAGATATCTAAGGGCTCTCACATTTTGATTTCTTGGGAAGATAATAAGTACAGTAAAATACGTAATTTACTTTAGATGTTCTGGATGCCTTTTCCTGTGAGATTTCCTCATGTACCTTTTTTGTGCTGTTTTGTGTTTCTGTGTACAAGAGAGAAATGTGTTTCTATTATGCCTAGTGGCAAAAGTAAGCCAGGCTGGAGATTTTTAAATTTACTGTAAACTGTAATTTCCTTATAGCAAGGTGCTTGCTACTTGGGGATGGAGTTTACAGAATGAATACAGTTGAGTGAGGTTAGAAAGAAAACCAGAGACAAAGAAAGTGGCTATATTGAGGATGCTTAAAATGTTCTATTTTCTGCAGAGGCACATATAACAAACTGACCTCTGAGAGCCATATTCACAAGCTCATTAAAAGCCCAGAGCTAGAAAAAAACCTCCAGATGTATGGCCTATTTCTCACTCCATCTTTGCCATGGTTGGGCTTAGGAACTTTGACTACCCTGGTGAAAAAGGAGAGAAAAAGAAGTGGGAGGGAGATAATCATTTTAAAGTGAAAGGTTTAAATTTGAAGTGACTGGGTATACTTAAGTGAAAATAAAGACTCTAAAGCTAAACCAACATCAGTTTTGGAAACATAAAGAAGTGTAAAATTTTGCACATCCCACTCTCAGTACAGAATCTCTGAAACTTAAATCTGCTCAGGCACCAAGCAGAGCCCAGAGCAGTATTGTACGGTAGTTCCTCCCAAGAGCACTTCCATGCATAGAACTTACAAGCCATCCTAGTGAGTTTCCCAAAACGAAATCATCACTGGATGTTCCTTTGATACCAAAAAAAAAAAAAAAAAAAGAAGGAGGAGGAGGAGGAGAAGAAGGAGAAGGGCAAGGGGCAGGGGCAGGGGAAGGGCAGGGGGAGGGGGAGGGGCAGGGGGAGGAGGAGGGGAAGGGGAAGGAGAAGGAAAAGGAGTCATTCTTTTTCTGGCATTGGCCAGTTTTGTAACGTTAAAATTTGATATCTGTTAAATGTGTACAACATGCCTGATCCTGTGTACCTCTGGGGTAAAAATATAAATATAGTACAGTTGTGCCCATGGAGACCTGACATTCTAGTCAGAGACATTAGATATATGCATGTTGAGTAAACGATTAAGGAATAGGACAGCGTATCACGAAGTGATCATTGGGTAAAACTGAATAACAATGACATTTGTTGCACACTTGCTATGCACCAGCTTCTGTATTAATCACTCTATGTATATTAACTCTTTTACCCTGACAACAATCCTACGGGGTAGGGGCAATTATTATCCTCATTTTACAGAAGAGAAAGTGGAGATACAGAAGGTGAGCGCCATCTTCAGGCTGTATGTCATTGAACTAGCGTTTAAACCTGGCCTGAGCTTTGCTGCCTCCCAGAGTTTAAAGCAGAGAGGAGAGCCTGGGCCAAAGTTATTCCAGTGGCTTCTTAGGAGAAGCAGAGTTCTGGACTCTGGGCAGAGTCCAGAAATAAGAGTAGGCAGTTGTGGATTGCTAGTAGTAGAGGTTGGAAGGCCTTCCAGGTAGGAGAACAGCATGAACACAGGGGGGCTCCAGGCAGGAAGAGTGGTACTAAAGAGAAACTCTGACATGGAGGCCGGTGAGTTCCAGTGGAAACAGAACAGGCTCCAGGGTTATGCCCATCTTGAGTTCCAGCCCAGTCATTTACTTGCTTCAACTTCCCTGAGCTTCAGTTTCTTCATCTATATATTGGAAGCAAATTAATAACCTCACTACAGAGTTGTGAGTACTCAAGATATGATTCACGTAATCTCTTAGCACAGAAACTATCACATTGTCAGTGCCCAATAAAAGGAAGCGATTATATTATTCTAAGAGATATGTTAGGAGAAGTGGGAAACTCATACAGAACAGGGAGATGGGACCAGATTGTGGAAGGTCTTGTAAATCAGGTGGCAGTGAATGTCATGGTACTTTAAGTTCTAGGGTACATGTGCACAACGTGCAGGTTTGTTACATATGTATAGTGAATGTCATGGTAGCCACTTGGGAAGTGAAGTAAAACTTCAGGCCAGTGTATTTCTAACAGGGTTATGACTTATAAATGAACAATGATCAATATGGTGGGCTGTGACAAGGGTTTTTCCAAAAATAAAATCGAGCTAGAATTGAAATTTCACAGTGCTTCAGGGATAATACATTATTGTTTTACGATTCTCTTGATTCAATTTGTATCTTTTTTTTTATGATACTTTAAGTTCTAGGGTACATGTGCACAACGTGCAGGTTTGTTACATATGTATACATGTGCCATGTTGGTGTGCTGCACCCATTAACTTGTCATTTACATTAGATATATCTCCTAATGCTATCCCTACCCCCTCCCCCCTCCCCACAATAGGACCCAGGGTGTGAGGTTCCCCTTCCTGTGTCTAAGTGATCTCATTGTTCAATTCTCACCTATGAGTGAGAACATGCAGTATTTGGTTTTCTGTTCTTGCAATAGTTTGCTGAGAATGATGGTTTCCAGCTGCATCCATGTCCCTACAAAGGACATGAATTCATCCTTTTTTATGGTTGCATAGTATTCCATGGTGTATATGTACCACATTTTCTTAATCCAGTCTGTCACTGATGGACATTTGGGTTGATTCCAAGTCTTTGCTATTGTGAATAGTGCTGCAATAAACATACGTGTGCATATGCCTTTATAGCAGCATGACTTATAATCCTTTGGGTATATCCTCAGTAGTGGGATGGCTGGGTCAAATGGTGTTTCTAGTTCTAGATCCTTGAGGAATCCCCACACTGTTTTCCACAATGGTTGAACTAGTTTCCAGTCCCACCAACAGTGTAAAAGTGTTCCAATTTCTCCACATCTTCTCCAGCACCTGTTGTTTCCTGATTTTTTAGTGATTGCCATTCTAACTGGTGTGTATGGTATCTCATTGTGGTTTTGATTTGCATTTCTCTGATGGTGCGTGATGATGAGCATTTTTTCGTGTGTCTGTTGGCTGTATGAATGTCTTCTTTTGAGAAGTGTCTGTTCATATCCTTTGCCCACTTTTTGATGGGGTCATTTTTTTTTCTTGTAAATTTGATTGAGTTCTTTATAGGTTCTGGATATTAGCCCTTTGTCAGATGAGGAGACTGTAAAAATTTTCTCCCATTCTGTAGGTTGTCTATTCACTCTGATGGTAGTTTCTTTTGCTGTGCAGAAGCTCTTTAGTTTAATTAGATCCCATTTGTCAATTTTGGCTTTTGTTGCCATTGCTTTTGGTATTTTAGACATGAAGTCCTTTTACCCATGCCTATGTCCTGAATGGTATTACCTAGGTTTTCTTCTAGGGTTTTTATGGTTTTAGGTCTAACATTTCCAATCCATCTTGAATTAATTTTCGTATAAGGAGGAAGGAAAGGATCCAGTTTCAGCTTTCTACTTATGGCTAGCCAATTTTCCCAGCACCATTTATTAAATAGGGAATCCTTTCCCCATTTCTTGTTTCTCTCAGGTTTGTCAAAGATCAGATGGCTGTGGATGTGTGGTATTATTTCTGAGGGTTCTGTTCTGTTCCATTGGTCTATATCTCTGTTTTGGTACCAGTACCATGCTGTTTTGGTTACTGTAGCCTTGTAGTATAGTTTGAAGTCAGGTAGCATGATGACTCCAGCTTTGTTCTTTTGGTTTAGGATTGTCTTGGCAATGCGGAGGGGGTCTTTTTTGGTTCCATATGAACTTTAAAGCACTTTTTTCCAATTCTGTGAAGAAACTCATTGGTAGCTTAATGGGGATGACATTGAATCTATAGATTACCTTGGGCAGTATGGCTATTTTCACGATATTGATTCTTCCTATCCATGAGCATGGTATGTTCTTCCATTTGTTTGTGTCCTCTTTTATTTCACTGAGCAGTGGTTTGTAGTTCTCCTTGAAGAGGTCCTTTACATCCCTTGTAAGTTAGATTCCTAGGTATTTTATTCTCTTTGAAGCTATTGTGAATGGGAGTTCATTCATGATTTGGCTCTCTGTTTGTCTGTCACTGGTGTATAAGAATGCTTGTGATTGTTGCCCATTGATTTTGTATCCTGAGACTTTGCTGAAGTTGCTTAACAGCTTAAGGAGATTTTTGACTGAGACAGTGGGGTTTTCTAAATATACAATCATGTCATCTGCAAAAAGGGACAATTTGACTTCTTCTTTCCCTAACTGAATACCCTTGATTTCTTTCTCTTGCCTGACTGCCCTAGCCAGAACTTCCAACACTATATTGAATAGGAGTGGTGAGAGAGGGCATCCCTGTCTTGTGCCAGTTTTCAAAGGGAATGCTTCCAGTTTTTGCCCATTCAGTATGATATTGGCTGTGGGTTTGTCATAAATAGCTCTTATTATTTTGAGATACGTTCCATCAATACCGAATTTATTGAGAGTTTTTAGCATGAAGGGCTGTTGAATTTTGTCAAAGGCTTTTTCTCCATCTATTGAGAATTAGGATGGGAGTTACCAGATTTTCCAGGTGTTGTGTGTCTCAATTTCTTTTGGCTAGGAAAAAGAATTCCCTTCCCACTTGTGCTTCCCAGGTGAGGTGATGCCTCACCCTACTTCAGCTCTCGCTGGTCGGGCTGCATTTGCAGACCAGAGCCAACTGTCCGACATGCCCCAGTGAGATGAACCCGGTACCTCAGTTGAAAATGCAGAGATCACCCATCTTCTTTATTGCCCACGCTGGGAGCTGGAGGCTGGAGCTGTTCCTATTTAGCCATCTTGGGCATGCCCCTCAGCTGATTTTTCCATGTATTTTTGTATGTGTATTTTATATATATATATGCAGGGTAACTATAAAAATTATTTCTTATTGTAGGTTGAGGTGAAAAAGCTTTAAAAACCACTGATTTAGATAGTGTCCTCCTTTACCAATTCCAGATGTCCTGATAAATACCAACTTGCCTACAAGAGCCAGAGGAAGTTTGAAAATGCATGACATTATAGTAAGTACAGATTTTAACCCACAGCAAAGTGAGACTGTGTAGAAAGTTTATTTTGACTTTATCCTGTGGGGCTGCAGTGGCACAAAATGGTACCCTGACATAGTTTTGATGTTTGTCCCCCCAAATCTCATGTTAAGGTGTGATTCCCAATGTTGGAGGTGGGGCTCAGTGGGGGGTGTTTGGGTCATGGGAGTGGTTACCTCATGAATGGCTTGGTGCCCTCCCCATGGTAATGAGTTCACACAAGAGCTGGTTGTTAAAAAAGAAGAGACTGGGACCTGCCTCCTCTCTCTTGCTTGTTCTCTTGCCATGTGATACACCTGATCTCCTTTTGCCTTCTGCTATGAGTAAAAGCTCCTTGACGCTTCACCAGAAGCCAAGGAGGTGCTGGTGCTATGCTTGTGCAGCCTGTAGAACTGTGAGCCAAATAAACTTCCTTTCTTTAGAAATTAGCCAGTCTCAGGTATTCCTTTATAGCAATGCAAAATAGATGAATACATGCTCCATACCAAACAATCTGAGGTGAGTGGAGTTCCTTTCGAAGAGGCACTCTTTACCACTTTTGATCTCCAGAAGCCATGTAGTGAAAGTTGTTCCACATCTGGCTAAAAACTTTTAAAAATCTTCCAGAAAATTTGTGTCAGTTCCCCTTCCTAAAAAAATAAACAAATACGTAGGAAATCATCATTGTTAAAGAAATACTATTTTAAATTTTGCTAAATGAATGGAATTTCCCCCAGTCAAATTGCCCTTTTTCCCTGATAGCAACAATACCCTTTCAGCTAATCATTTGATATGTTGGGTCTGTAGAATTTCCTCATTCTTAGGAGGCAAGAGCTGGTTCTTCTTGAATTGTTACCAATGGCAATGATTAACAAAGCGTACAATGTGGGAAGTTGGAAGGGGGAACATAAAAGGTGTTTAGTAATTAGTGGTTAACAATGTCAAACCTAAAACTAATCCTGTCCTAAATTGTTCCATAAGTGAGATTCCTCCTTGTTCGTGACCAGAGAGAATATAATTCTGTTCCCTAGGTCCCCAGTATCCTCTAAGCCCCTCTTTCTCACTCCATATGGACACAGGAGCAATTCACAACTGATCTCTCTAAGGACTGCAGTAACTTTGATGCAGTTTCTTACTGGTGCATCCCCAAAGTTGTGTTTCTATTCCTAAAGGCTGTCTTCTAACTCATCTTTCCCTCCAGAAAGATGTTGTGGTGTCTTTTCCTCATTTCATATTCTTACCTTCCTGCTCTGCTTATTCATTGAAAACCATCCACTCTTTCCCTCAGCACAGTGATTTGAGAAATTGCCCTCATGCAGTCTTTTTTTGTTTCATAACATGTTCGTCCCCAAGCTTTCTGGTAATTATTTTGACCTTGGATCTTTCTGGAGGACTATGAATTCCTGTATCTCCCATGCCTCACTTCCACCTACCAAGTTGATTCTGTTCTCCTTTTGCTCCAGGCCAGGAAATTATCTCTTGGCAATCTTTCTTCTTTGCATTACAACCTATGTAAAGCATCCCTACTTCTAGAAAACTTTTCTACTTTCTGAATGCCAAATCTTGTTTCCCTTTCTTTTGAGATATTTTTCAATGCTATTTTTCAATACAGACAAAATATGGACTGGATTCCCAAGACCCCAACTATACCCAACAATGGAAGGAGAGAAAAGGACAATAGGACATGAGATGCTAAATTCAGTACTGACCTGGATCCCAAGAAATTTGAACATTTTCAACTATTCTATTTAGCTATTTGACAGTACTTGTGAGTTTTTTGATTATGAAATCATTTTGTGTGAGTACTAATATAAGGTGAAATGTTCTTTGGAGAACTAATCTTCTAACTTCTCTAACCATTGATTTTTGCATATTCAAAATATATTTTATTAAAAAATTTTATTTTTAGAGCAGTTTTCAGAGGAAAACGGAGTTTTCTATAATATCCCCCCTTACTTTCCTCATTATGAACATCCTGCATAAGAGTAAGATGTTTGTTACAATCCATGAACCTACCTCAACACATCCTTATCATCTAAAATCTCTAGTTTACATTAGGGCCCACTCTTGGGTTGCACTTTCTATGGATTTTGACAAATATATAATGACATCTATCCACCCATTGTAGTATTGTACAGAATAGCTTCACTGCCCTGAAAATCTTTTGTGCTCCACTTACTCATCCCCTGCCCCACCTGCCTAGCAACCACTAATCTTTTTTCTTCTCCATAGTTTTGTTTTTCCCAGAATCTTATAATAGTTAAAATTGTACAGTATGTAGTCTTTTCAGATTGGCTTCTTTAACTTAGTAACATGCATTTAAGTTTCTTCCTTGTCTTTTCATGGCTTGGTAACTCATTTTTTTAACACTGAATAATATTCCTTTGTGTTGATGTACCACAATTTATTTATCCATTCACCCATTGAAAAACATCTTGGTTGCTTCCAAGTTTTAGCAGTTATGAATACAGCTGCTATAAATGTCCATATACATTTTTGTGTGTGTATGGACATAGGTTTTCAGTTTATTTGAGAAAATACCAAGGAGTGTGATTGCTGGATCACGTGCTAAGAGTATGCTTAGTTTTGTAAGAAACTGCTAAGTTGTCTTTCAAAATAGCTGTATCATTTTGTATCCTCAGCAGTAGTGAATAAGAGTTTCTGGTTTTCCACATTATTGCCAGCATTTTGTGTTGTCAGTGTTTTGGATTTTGGCCATTGTAACAGGTGCATAGTGGTACTTCATTGTTGTTTTAATTTGCAGTTCCTTAATAATATATGATGTTGAACATCTTTTCATTTGCTTACTAACCATTTGTGTATCTTCTTTGGTGAATTGTCTGTAAGAGTCTTTTGTCCATTTTTAAATTGAATTGTTCATTTTATTATTGGTGAGTTTTAAGAGTTCTTTGTATATTTTGGATAACACTCCTTTATCAAATATGTCTTTTGCAAATATTTTCTCTCAGCCTGTGGCTTGTTTTATCATTCTCTTGGCAGTGTCTTTTGCACAGTAGAATTTTTAATTTTAACGAATTCTAGTTATCATTTATTTCATGGATTGTGCCTTTGGTATTGCATCTAAAATGACATCTCTATACAAAAAGATCATCTAGATTTTCTCCTATGTTATCTTTCAGAAGTGTTATAGTTTTGCATTTTGCATGTGGATGTCCAGTCATCCCAGCCATTTGTTGAAAATGCTATCTTTGCTCTATTGTTTTGCCTTTGCTCTTTTCTCAAAGATCAGTTTGTCAACTGATCTTTATGTAGGCCAATTTCTTGGCTTTTTGGATCATTTTCTTGCCTTTATGTGGGCCTATTAGCCAGCTTTCTATTTTGTTCCACTTATCTACCTGTATATTATTTCATCAGTAACACATTGTCATGATTACTGTAGTAATATAAATTACTGTAATAATAAAAAGATATTAAGTCTGACATTGGGCAGTGCCAATCCTCTGACTTTATTCTCCTTCCATATTGAGTTGGCTATTGTGGGTCTTTTTCCTTTTCATACAAACTTTAGAATTAGTGTATTAATATCCACAAAACAATTAGCTGAAATTTTGACTGGGATTGTGTTGAATTTATGGGTCAAGTTGAGAAGAACTAAAATTTTGACAATATGGAGTCTTCTTATACTTGAAGATGAAATATCTATTTTAAATTTTGTCTTGGGTATCTTTCATCAGAGTTTTTTGGTTTTCCTAACATAGATTTTGTATATATTTTGTTATATTTAAACCTAAATATTTCATTTTTGGGGGTGCTAATGTAAATGGTAATGTATTTTTAATGTCAAATTCCACTTGTTTATTGCTGGTATATTGGAAAGTGATTGACTTTTGTATATTAATCCTGTATCCTGCAATCTTGCTATAATCATATATTAGTTTTAGGATTTATTTTGTCAATTCATTTATATTTTCTACATAGAAAATTATATCATCTATAAATAAAGCCAATTTATTTCTTCCTTTCTAAATTTGTATACCATTTTCTTCCTTTTCTTGTCTTACTGAATTATCCAGAACTTTCAACACAATGTTGAAAAGCAGTGGTGAGAGGGGACATTTTTGCTTGTTCTTGATCTTAGTGGGAAAGCGTTGAATTTCTTACTGCTAGGTATGATGATATCTATAGATATTTTGTAGATGCTCTTAATCAAGTTGATAAAGTTCCTCTCTATTCCCAGTTTGCTGACAGTTTTTATCATGAATGTTTGATTTTGTCAAATTATTTTTCTGTATTTATTAATATGATCACATGATTTTTCTTTTTTAGACTATTGATGTGATAGATTATATTAAATGACTTTTGAATGTTCAGCCAGTCTTGTGTACCTAGGATAAAACTTACACGGTTGTGGTATAGAAGTATTTTTATACATTGTTGGATTTCATTTGCAAATATTTTGTTGAGGATTGTTGCTTCTATGTTCATCAGTGGTGTTGGCCTATAGTTTTCTTTCCTTGTAATGTCTTTGTTTGGTTTTGGTATTAGGATAATTCTGGCCCCATCAAATGAGTTAAAATGTAGTCCCTCTACTTCTATCTTTTGAAAGAGATTTTAAATAATTTGTGTAATTTCTTCCTTAAATTTTTGTTAGAAGTTACCAGTGAACCCACCTGGGCCTGGTGCTCTCTGTGTTGAAAGGTTATTAATTATTTATACAATTTATTTAATAGATATAGACTTATTCAGATGCTCTATTTCTTCTTGTGTGACTTTTAACAGATTGTATTTTTCAATAAATTGGTTCATTTTATTTAGATTATAACATTTATGGGCATAGTAATTTTTTTATTATCCTTTTAATGTCCATGGTATATTTACTGAGGTCCCCAATTTCATTTTTATTTACTGATTTGTGTGTTCTCTCTCTTTTTTTTCTTAGCCTGGCTAGAGGCTTATTGACTTTTATTGCTCTTTTCAAAGAACCAGCTTGGTTTTACTGATATTTTTCTATTGATTTCCTGCTTTCAATTTTATTGATTTCTAGTATAATAATAATAATAACAATAATAATTTTCTTCTGCTTACTTTGGATTTAGTTTGTTCTTCTTTTTCTAGTGTTCCAATGTGGAGGCTTAGATCACTGATTTTATGTATTTCTTCTTTTCTAATATAATCATTCAGTGCTACAAATTTCTCTCTACACAGTGCTTTCACTGAATCCTCCAAATTTTTTAAATTGTATTTTCTATTTTATTTGGCTTAAAATATTTTATTTTTTCTTTTTTGGACAGAGTCTCACTCTGTTGTCCAGGCTGGAGTGCAGTGGCATGATCTCGGCTCACTGCAACCTTTATCTCCTGGGCTTAAGCAATTCTCCTACCTCAGTCTCCTGAGTAGCTGGGACTACAGGCATGCACCACTATGCCTGGCTAATTTTTGTGTTTTCGGTAGAGACAGAGTTGCACCATGTTTGCCAGGCTGGTCTTGAACCTCTGACCTCAAGTGATTCACCCGCCTCAGCCTCCCAAAGTGTTGGGATTACAGGTGTGAGCCACTGCGCCCAGCCAAAATATTTTAAAATTTTTATTAAGATTTTTCCTTTGACCCATATTTTTTAGAAATGTGTTGTTTAATCTTCAAGTATTTTTTGATTTTCTAGACTTTTTTCTGTTATTGATTTCTAGTTTAATTCCATTGTAGTTTGAGATATTATATGATTCTATTATTTTAAATTTGCTAGGTTTGTTTTGTGGCCCCAAATGTAATCTATCTTTTGGATGTTTCTCGTGAACTTGAAGAATGTATATTCTGTTATTGTTGGATGAAATAGTCTATAGATGTCTACTATATCCAGTTAATTGATGATGCTAGTGAGTTCAACTATGTCCTTACTGGTTTTCTGCCTGTTGGACCTATCCATTTTTGATAGAGGGATATTAAAGTCTACAACTATAATAGTGGGTTAATCTATTTATTCTTGCAGTTCTGTCGGTTTTTGCCTCATGTATTTTGATGCTTTGTTGTTGGGTGCATACACATTAAAGATTGTTATGTCTTCTTGAGAGTATTGATTCTTTTTTTAATCATTATATAATGTTCTTCTTTATCCCTGATAACTTTTTGCTCTGATATCTGCTCTATCTGAAATAAATATCATTACTACATTTTTCTTTTGATTAGTAAGATCATGGTATATCTTTCTCCATTCATTTACTTTTAATCTATATGTGTCTTCATATTTAAAGGGGATTTCAGCTGGAAAACATATAGTTCATATAGTTGGGCCTTGTTTTTTGATTCTTCTTACAATTTTCTTTCTTTTTCTTTTCTTTTTCCTTTTCTTTTTCTTTCTTTCTTTTCTTTTTTTTTTTTTTTTTTTTTGGAAGAGTCTCTTTCTGCCTCTCAGGTTGGAGTGCAGTGGTATAATCACAGCTCACTGTAACCTCTAATTCCTGGGCTCAAGCCATCCTCCTGCCTCAACCTCCCAAGTAACTAGGACTCCAGGCATGTACTACTATGCTCAGCCAATTTTTAAACTTTTTTGTAGAGACAGGGTGTTGGTTTGTTACCCAGGCTAGTCTTGAACTCCTGGTTTCAAGTGATTCTCCTGCCACAGCCTCCCAAAGTGCTGGAATTACTGGCATGAGCCATTGCACCTGACCAACAATCTGTATCTTTTAATTTGTGCATTAGGCCACTGATGTTTAAGGTGATTATTGATATAGTTGAATTAACACCTACTACATTTGTTACTGTTTTTCTATTTGTTGCCCTTGTTCTTTGTTCCCAGTTTTTCCACTTCTTTTATGCATTTTGTGGTTTTAAAGGAGCCTTTTATATGATTCAACCTTCTCTGCTTTCTTAGCTCAATTATACTCATTTTTTAATGGCTTTTTTTTTTAAGTCAGTGCTCTAGAGTTTGCAATACCTGTTTACAACTAATTCTAGTTCACTTTCAGATAACACTATACCACTTCATGGGTACTGTGGAGTACCTTACAATAACAAAGTATTCCCAACTCCTTCCTCACTCCTGTCTCTGGTCAGTCACTTCACTGCCATTCACTTACACACACACACACACACACACACACAATCAAATACATTATTGCTGTTATTTTGAACATGCTATTATCTATTAGGTCTATTAAGAATAAAGAAGTAAATGTTTTTATTTTACCATTATTTCTTCAGGTACTTGTTCCTGTGAAGGTTTCTGCTCTGCTAAGTTGTGATTTTCTGTATCTGCCTGTCTGTCTTTTGACAGAGTCTCGCTCTGTTGTACAGGCTGGACAATAGAGTTTTTGGGATGGTGGTATTCCCCGTGACCTCCCTTCTCTGACAGATCTAAGAAGAGTTGTTGATGTTCTAGTTTGTTTAGCTCTTTACTTTTTGGATTGGAGTGAAGACTTCTTAGCTGTTTAAATGCCAGACTAGAACCTGGAAATCTGCGTATTTTCATAAAAGGGATGCAATACATAAAGGGATACAATCTATTGGAATATTATACTGTAAAGTTAGAAAAAAGCTAGAATGAAACTACCACATTCTCTTCTATTTTTGTGATTTTTAGCCAGGAAAAATGAGAGGCTTTAATTCCCTTCAGAGAGATTTCTTACTCTCACTGTGAGTAGCTCTGGAGCCCTTCTATATGAATATGTTATCAGTATATTGTCACATATTCGGTGTCCTCTGGAGGCCTGGCTGTGTTCTGGTATTCGGCACACATTGATGCCAACAAACTTGAAAGGTAGAGATTATTTATCAACATTTTTTTCTGATGGGGAGATGCTCAGGTTAAATGGCCTCTCTAGTGCCAAAAAACTGTAACCAAGGATTAGAAATATAAGCTAGATAGCTTAATCTACAACACCAGAACCTTTCTATTATTTATAGATAATCTACTATTTTTGTATTTTCAGTATTTAAAGTTTGCACTGTCCAATATTGTAGCCACCAGACCTAAGTGGCTACTGAGCACTAGAAATATGGCTAGTCCAAATTGAGATGTGTATTTCAAAGACTTAAAATGGATATATCTTATTAATAATTTTAAATATTGACTAAGTGTTGAAATGATAATAGTTTAGATATATTGGGTTAAAGAAAGTATATTGTTAAAATAATTTTACCTGTTTCTTTTTATGTTTTTAATGTGTTTACTACAAAATTTAAAATTATATTTTTAGCTTGCACTATATTTCTGACAGCTCAAATCTTATTATCCTGCCCTAATTAACAAAGGTGAATTTGTTAATTTGTGCTCTGTGTCCTAGGCTACTGAATGCGGCATGGACCACTCCCTTGCAGTTGTATGTAATGTTTGCTCTCTGCTTAGGGAATCTGAGACTTTTAATTGTGCCTGCCAGAGGCTCATCCCTTCAGCTCAAGGTCAGCGAGATGTTTTGGCTTGCTCCCAGATGTCCCACTTTCTTGGCTGGCTGTGTGCCAGGCTGTCTGTCTGCTGCTGTGTTGCACTGTCTCTAAGCCACCAAAGTCAGTGTTACCTTGTTCCCCTGCAGATCTTGTGAGACAGTCCATGGGGAGCTTTGGCCCTGAAAGACTTGGCTAAAGGCCTGTGAGTCTTTAGAAATGGTGCCAGAAGCCCTGTGGGGAGCAGTGTGATTCTGGCGAAAATGTAAATATCTTCTATACACAGACATCTCATACACCTTACCCCACATTCCAACACCTCGTTGGCTTTACTTAAAGGGCACATCATATATTCTTGTTGTCTTACAAATTTTGAGTAAACTTTTCAGATGCCCAACCAAATCCTGGGTTATGAGCTCCTTTGAATGATGAATGAAACAGAAAAGTAAAAATAATAGGTTATTTTACTTACCATATTGGTTGTCTGTTTCAAATCTGTTTTTATTAAGCTGAAACCAACTGAAATTGTCATCACATGTACTTAATACACTTTCATTCATTCATTAATAGAGCATCATCTGGGCAATAGACACTGCAGGTGACCCAAATAATACATACTCCCTTCCCTCAAAGTATTTTTGAAAGCCACATACCTAAATGGACACAACATGAAGCTAACTGCCAAATTGCATTTAAAGGTCTCAAAAGAGTGCTTTTTGGAGGTAAGAGGGGAAAGAACCTTTCACCAGGATGACCAGGGCAAGCCATCAAGTAGAAGATGTAATTTGGGCTGAACTTTGAGAGATTAAGAGAGCCTATTCAAAGAAAAGAAAGGATGTTGGGGTGATGGAAAAGGGTCAATAGTTAGGTGAGAATATGGTGTTCTTGTTTGGGAAGAACAGGAGGTGAGGTCAGGAAGGTGGAAGATCACATTGAATATAATTATTCAATGCCAGGCTGAAGAGTGTCAATTTATTTTTCCCCCTATAATAATGTTAGGATAAACAAGATAAAATTATTTCAAGAAACATATACAATGAAATAATAAAATATAATGAAAACTACCAGACAAGAGGAAATACAAATTAAAATAAGAAGGCAAGAACAAATGACATTGCTAAGGAAAAACTATTTATGAGCTTCCTAGTGGTCAAAGCAAAAAGGAAGGCCAGATTGATATTATAATTATTATAGTCCATAAAAAAAACCTTAATTCTATGAGAAAAGTGACATCAAATTTAAAAGAAATTTCTCATGTGGGCTTAATAATGTATAGAAAATTCTTTAATCATAGATTTATTTAAATGTCCTTTTATAAAATAAGAGAGAAAATACTGTGTATATTGGTGCTTTCTAAGTAGAATGTGCATACAGTCACCTGGGATCTCATTAAAATACAGATCCTCTTTTGATTACTATAGCCTTATAGTATGTATCACGTTGGGTAATATGATGCCTCCAGCTTTGTTCTTTTTGCTTAGGATTGCTTTGGCAATTCAAGCTCTTTTTTGGTTCCCCATGAATTTTAAAGTAGTGATATGGTTTGGCTGTGTCCTTACCCAAATCTCATGTTGAATTGTAGCTCTCATAGTCCCCATGTTTTGTGGGAGGGACCCAGTAGGTGTTACATGGGGGCAGTTTCCCCTATACTGTTCTCATGGTAGTGAATAAGATCTGATGGTTTTATAAGGTGAAACCCCTTTCACTTCACTTTCATTCTTTCTTGTCTGCCACCATATAAGACGTGCCTTTGCTCCTCCTTCACCTTCTTCCATGATTGTGAGGCCTCCCCAGCCATGTGGAGCCATGAGTTCATTAAATCGCTTTTTCTTTAAAAATTACCCAGTCTTGGGTATGTTTTATCAGCAGCATGAAAATGGACTAATACAGTAAATTGGTACTACTAGAATGGGGCACTGCTGTAAAGATACCCAAAAATGTGGAAGTGACTTTGGAACTGGGTAACAGTCAGAAGTTGGAACAGTTTGAAGGGCTCAGAAGAAGACAGGAAGATGTGGGAACATTTGGAACTTCCTAAAGACTTGTTGAATGGCTTTGACGAAAATGCTGATAATAATATGGACAATGAAATCCAGGCTGAGGTGGTCTCAGATGGAGAGGAGGAACTTGTTGGGAAGTGGAGTAAAGGTGACTCTTGCTATGTTTTAACAAAGAGACTGGCAACATTTTGCCCCTGCCCTAGAGATCTGTGGAACTTTGAACTTCAGGGAGATGATTTAGCGTATCTAGAAGAAGTATTTTCTAAGCAGCAAAGCATTCAACAGGTGATTTGGGTGTTGTTAAAAGCATTCAGTTTTGAAAGGGAAACAGCATAAAAGTTTGGGAAATTGCAGCCTGACAATGAGATAGAAAAGAAAAACCAATTTTCTGAGGAGAAATTCAAGCCAGCTGCAGAAATTTGCATAAGTAATGAGGAGCCACATGTCAGTCAACAAGATAATGGGGGGAATGTCTCCAGGGCATGCCAGGGACCTTTGTGGCAGCTCCAGCCATCACAGACTCAGAGGCCTAGGAAGAAAAAATGATTTCAGGGGCCAGGCTCAGGGCCCTCTGCTGTGTGCAGCCTAGGAACTTGGTGCCCTGTGTCCCAGTTGCTGTAGTCATGACTAAAAGGGGCCAAGGTACAGCTTGGGCCATGACTTCAGAGGGTGCAAGCCCCAAGCGTTGACAGCTTCCACTTAGTGTTGAGCCTGTGGGTGTACAGAAGTCAAGAATTGGGGTTTGGGAACCTCTGCCTAGATTTCAGAGGATGTATGGAAATGCTTGGATGTCCAGGCAGAAGTTTGGTGCAGGGGTAGGGCCCTTATGGAGAACCTCTGCTAGGGCAGTGTGGAAGGAAATTGGGGTTGAAGGCCTCACCTAGTCTCCACTGGGGCACTACCTAGTGGAGCTGTGATAAGAGGGCCACTATCTTCCAGACCCCAGAATAGTAGATCCACTGACAGCTTGCACCGTGCACCTGGAAAAGCGGCAGACACTCAACACCAGCTCATGAAAGCAGGTAGGAGGGAGGCTGTACCCTGCCAAGCCACAGGGGTGGAGCTGCCCAAGACCATGGGAACCCACCTCTTGTATTGGTGTGACTTGGATGTGTGACATAGAGTCAAATGAGATCACTTTGGAACTTTAAGATTTGACTGACCCGTTGGATTTTGGACTTGCATGGGGGCCTTTAACCCCTTTGTTTTGGCCAATTTCTCTCATTTGGAGTGGATGTATTTACCCAATGCCTGGAACTCCACTGTATCTAGGAAGTGACTAACTTGCTTTTGATTTTACAGGCTCACAGGCAGAAGGGACTTTCTTTATCTAGGATGAGACTTTGGACTGTGGACTTCTGAGTTAATGCTGAAATGAGTTAAGCCTTTGGGGGACTGCTGGGAAGGCATGATTACTTTTGAAATGTGAGGACATGAGATATGGGAGGGGCCAGGGTGGAATGATACAATTTGGCTGTGTCCCTAGCCAAATCTCATCTTGAACTATAGCTCCCACAATTCCCACATTTTGTGGGAGGGTCCTGGTAGGAGATAATTGAATCATGGGGGCAGTTTCCCCCATACTGTTCTCATAGTAGTGAATAAGTCTCATGAGATCTGTTGATTTTATAAGGGGAAACCCCTTTCACTTCATTCTCATTCTCTCTTGTCTGCTATCATATAAGACGTGCCTTTGCTCCTCTTTGGCCTTCTGCCGTGATTGTGAGGCCTCCCCAGCCATATGGAATTGTGAGTCCATTAACCTCTTTGTTTTATAAATTACCCTGTCTCAAGTATGTCTTTATCAGCAGCATGAAAATAGCTTAATACAAATAGTATTTTCTAGCTCTGAAAAATGACATTGGTAGTTTGATTGCAATAACATTGAATCTGTAGACTGCTTTGAGTAGTATAGCCATTTTAACAATACTGATTTTTCCAATCTAGGAGCATGGAATATTTTTCTATTTGTTTGTGTTATCTATGATTTCTTTCAGCAGGCAGTGTTTTGTAGTTCTCCTTATAGAGACCTTTCACCCCTTGGTTAGATATATTGCTAGGTATTTTTTTTTCTTTTTGCTATTGTAAATAGGATTTTATTCTTTCTGTGGCTCCCAGCTTGAATATTATTGATGTACAGAAATGCTACTCATTTTCATACACTGATTTTGTATCCTGAAACTTTCAAAAACAGACACATGACCAGTAGAACAGAAAAGAGAAGCCCGAAAATGAAGCTTTACACCCACAGCCATCTGATCTTTAACAAAATCAAAAAACATAAACAGTGGGGATAAGACTTCCTATTCAATAAATGGTGCTGGGATAGCTCACTAGCCATGTGCAGAAGAATGAAATGAGACCCTTACCTTTTACCACATGCAAAAATTAACTCCAGATAGATTAAAGATTTAAATGTGAGACCTCAAACTATAAGAATCCTAGAAGAAAACCTAGGAAATACCATTCTGGATATCAACTTTTGGAAAGAATTAATGATTAAGTCCTCAAAAGCAATTGCAACAAATCAAAAATTGACAAGTGTGACCTAATTAAACTAAAGAGCTTCTGCACAGCAAAAGAAACTGTCAAGAGTAAACAGACAATCTCCAGAATGGGAGAAAATATTCACAAACTATGCATCTAACAAAGGTATAATATCCAGCATCTATAAGGAACTTAAACAATTAAACAAAAATAATAAAATCAAGTAGCCCCACTAAAAAGTGGGCAGAAGACATAAAGATACTTCTCAAAAGAAGACATACAAGTGGCTAACAAACATGAAAAAATGCTCACCATCACTAAACATCAGAGAAATGCAAGTCAAAACCATAATAAGGTACCATCTCACACCATTCATAATGGCTATTGTTAAAAAGTCAAAAGAAACAAAACAACAACAACAACAACAACAACAACAACAACAAAACATGCTGGTGAGGCTGTGGTGAAAAGAGAACACTTATATACAGTTGATGGGACTGTAAATTAGTTCAACTACTGTGGAAAGCAGTTTGGAGATTTCTCAAATAACTTAACATAGAACTACCATTCCATTCAGCAATCCCATCATTGAGTATCTATTCAAAAGAAAACAAATTGTTCTACCAAAAAGACACACGCATTCATATCTCCATTGCAGCACTATTCATAATAATGAAGACATGGAATCAACCTGGGTGCCCAGCAGTGGTGGAGTGCATAAAGAAAATATGGTGCATATTCGCCATGGAATACTGTGCAGCCATAAAAATAATGAAATCATGTCCTTTACAGCAACATGGATGGAGCTGGGGGCCATTATCCTGAGCAAATTAATGCAGGAACAGAAGATTAAATAAGTTATGTTATAATTTATAAGTGGGAGCTAAACATTGAGTTCACATTGACACAAGAGAGCAATGAACACTGGGGACTACTAGAAGCAAGAGGGAGGGAGTAGGGCAAAAGATGTAAAATTAACTATTGGGTAATAAGCTCACTATCTGGGTGATAATATCACTCATAACCTAAACCTTAGCATCGTGCAATATACCCATGCAACAAACCTGCATATGTACTCCCTGAATCTAAAATAAAAGTTGAAATTATTTAAAATGCAGATTCCAAATTGGTAGGTCTGGAGTGGGCCTCATATTCTGCATTTCCAACAAGGTCCATGCTATGGTTTGAATGTTTGTCCCCTGAAAAACTCACGTTGAAATTTAGTTTTAAGAAATTAGTATTTACAACACACATTGTAAGAGTAGTAAGAGGTGGAACCTTTAAGAGGTGATTAGAGGTGGTATAAATGCCATTATAAAAGGGTGAGTTTGACTCTCTTTTCTCTCTTGGCCCTTTTACCTTCTGCCAAGGGAGCATCCAGCCTACTCTTCTTTGAAGGACGCAGTGTGTAATGCTCTATCTTGGGACAAGAGAATGACCTCACCATAGACCAAACTTGCCAGCACCCTGACCTAAGGCTTCTCAGCTTCCAGAGCTGTCAGGCAATAAATTTCCATTCTTTATAAATTACTTAGTCTCATGCGTTCTGCTATAGCAGCACGAAATGGACTGAGACACTCCCACTGCTGTTGCTGCTGGTCTGCAGCGAAAACTATGCATTAGCAAGGGTCGACTACATGAAAAGTCTATTAAAGCAGGGAATCATAAAAAATGATGCATAGGATATTAATTTGTTTTGTAACTAATGGTGTAGCCATGTAGCTGTCTTTTGATGTACAGCCAGAGCCTTTTTTTTTAACATGGCAATCTAAATGAAGTATGTTTCTAAATTTTTACATTTTTAGAAATTTCCCAGTTTTTTACAGTTGTTTAGTAACATCTAGTATGACAACAAATTTTTAGTACCCAATTTACTGAATGTATCCAAAGCAATTAACTAAAATTTTCACAAAACCTATCCTCTTTTCATTGCATTCTGATCACTTATATAATATTTAACTAAATTATAAAATTATAATAACAAACTTAACTAGCATAAATGGATTTGAGGAAAAACACAATTGACACTTGACAAGCAAATAACTGGGGAAGCAGAAATGGCCAGACTTACTGACTGTTGGCATTCAGTGCAACTTCCAGAGGGAGTATTTGTTAACTAGCATGCTGGGTAAGTGGAGATCAGTTAGTGTGACTCCAAGAGAACCAAGGCCAGGAATTAGTCTTTCAGAGAATTAGGCTGTATAGAATACATGAAAGTGTGGGTGGGCAGTGTTCTTTCAATAGTATTCCTTAACTGTCTTATCTTGGCTTTTGATGAATGCTAGACAACAGCTACTTCCCCATTGCGTTATCTTGCCAGGCTGTAGAAGAAGCAGAGCCCTGGGAATTTCCTGGGAATCTTCCTTATTCTGAGTAGGGTTCAGCGCACAGTAGCTGCAGACTGGGATAGTTCTGCATGGTCCAGCTCATTTGGAACAAGACAGTTTGAAGTGATGTTAAATCCATAGAACTTCTGGTTGTCACCAAGGAGCAAGGGTCACTGAGGATCAGCCTGAACTTCTGTGCCTAGCCAGTGATACGCAAGTGACGGAATAGGACAAAATATTTTCAGCATGTGAGATACGAAAGACTCAGTGCCCTGAATGTATAAAGAACTCTTACAAATAGGTAAGAAGAAAACAAATCCAACTGCTAAAGGGATAAGGTATCTGGATAGGTAATTTACTCAAGAGGTTCTCAGGGAATGAAATATTGGATTAACAAAAAATTTAACAGACTTATAATATTCAAGGTTAGCAAGGATCCAGGTCAAAAGGCACACACACATTATATGATTATGTAAATTGATAGTCTTTTTGAAGGGTAATCTCACAAAAAATGTGTCCCAAGTACCCCCGGGTGCCAGAACTGCTTTATGGGCCAGAAATGTAGGAGTAAAAGAAATTCTTATTCTCATAAAGCTTACCTTTTAGTGGAGGGAGATAGACAATAAACAGGTATGCTTTGGTTGATAATAGCTGAGAATAAAATAAAGCAAGGTAAGAGATGAGAATGGGTGGGGTGCTATTTTATATAGAATGGTCAGGGACAGCCTCAGATAAGGTAATATTTGACTATTTGCATCTGTTAGAAGAACGATTTATATCTATATGCGTAGGCATTAAAAGAGCTTCAACCTATTGTTTATAGAAAATAGCAAGTTACAGAAATATGTCTTGGGTATGATCCCTTTATATTAAAAAGGTATGTGTGTTTGTACTTAAATAAATAAATATATGTAATGCATTAATGCAATACAATAATTCATAGTGAGGCATGCACAAACACACGCACACTCAACCCTGGTTGTCTCTGGGGTTAAGTTTGCACAGGTAGTGGTAGGAAGGAGAGAGATAATGTACTATGTGGATAATTTCTTTTTAAAGAAAGTAAAATATACTTAAAAGGCACAGTAACATTTGGAAAATATTACAAAAATAGAATATGACAATGATAAAACATATTAAACTTTTTTTTAAAAAAAACAACAAGGATTTGGAGGCATGACCTTAAATAAAAAATATCAGCAGGCTTAAAAACAAGAGCGAGGATCAGGGGAATGGTAGAGGAAGTCACAGTTGGGAACCACAGTTTACATTCCAGCATCCCCGACCCATGTGTGATGAGACTTTGGGCCACTTAACCATTCTGTGCTGTTTGCCTCACCTGTAAAATGGAGACAACTACTCCTGGGAACAATTGTGTGTAATAGATGACTTGATTCATATGCAATTCAGAACACTGCTTGGCACATAGTTTACAGCTTACTAAATGTTAGCCGTTAAAAGTGTCCCCAGTTCCACTAAGTGAGGGGCTCCAGTGGCTCCACACAAGGCAAGCAGCCCACCTGCAGATGGTGGGACCTCTTGACCTTTCCTTTAGCATCTCAACACTTTACAGATATCTGTCATGGCTGAAAAATGTATGTCGGGTAATTAGAGTACAAACTGACTGACTGGTGTGTGGTATAGAAGTCAGAGAACAAGTGTAGGACACAATGGAGCTTGGGTCCTGACTCCACTACTTAATTGCTGTCACCTTTGTTAGTTGAAAAACAAAATGGCTCTCCTGACTCCTGCTAGGGTGCTATTTGCACTTATGGAGAGAGGAAAAACAACAGGCAGACCCCCTTTGCTTTGCTGACATTTATTTGCCTTAGTAAGTTGTGCAACTGATCCTCAGGAAGTCAAGGGGTTTAGTTATTTTCCTAGATTTCTAGGAAAAGTAAGTTTGCATATCTCAAACTGAGTAATCAACTTTAAAACAAATAACTAGATATGTTTTAGTTGCCACAAGGCAACTTTCAAATTCTGCCCATTGTACAACTTCCATTGTACATGGTGAAGTGGGTGACACATTTAATTTTGCTGAGAACAAATGCTAAGGGACCCTACCTGAACTACTTTTGAGGGAAAAGGAACCCAGAATTTCCTGGGTTACCGTTTTTCTTGGGTATGATCCCTTTATATTAAAAAAGGTATGTTTTTAATATAAACTGGATACCACTTTTTCTTACTGCTTCCTTAATATAGTGTCTCCCTTTTCCTTCCACAATGATGTTGCCAAGTAAACCAATGTATGGAATGAGTTGTCCCAGGGCAGGTGATCCTGCCAGAGTCACCATGCATTAATAGCTTTGGGACAAAGCCAGGTATGTTCACAGGAAACCGAGGCAACCACTCTAAGTCCTGACCTACCAAAATCTTCTCATGGGTTATGGAAGTGATCATATACCACTTGTCAAGCCAGACTCGGCAGGGTTTCTCTTGCCTTTTAAACTTTCTCTTCATTTCTGTCTTCTTTCTGTTCATGTTTCCTCTCTCCTTTTTATTTAATTATTGCTTTCATTCTCTACACCTGTTCTGTGTATTTCCCATATTATTTCCTATCTTGTTTCCTATATAACACACTCACCAACATTATGTTCATAATTTTCCATTTATTTTCATTTCATACGTGTGTTCAAAATAGACATTGTCTCAGATGAAAAAAGTTGTCATGTACCAAGCTAGGGCAGGCTTAGCTAGACTGCCATTTCCCCATGAAATCTTATTGACCATTCTTTTTAAATGCCTCATAGCTTTTTTGAGCAGTAACCATCTTTGGGGAATGAGCTGTAATTTATTGGGAGACATTAGCTTTAGTAAACACTTAAGTACTCTAATGATAAAGAGACCAAGCAACATTTGTCTCTGTCCTTGCATGTTTAAGAATGTAAGCAGAAAAGCTGCAGCAATGTTCCTGGTGGATGGTTGCCCCAAAGTTAATACGCTTCTGAAGATTTAGGACAGTTTCTGTGGAGTATGTTGCCTAATAACTGTTGTGACTGGTGCTTATATATTTTGTTCTTGGCACTTAAACTTGTGCTTGGGGTGTAGTGTTCAGTTTATTGAAGAAGGAACAAAAAAGCAGTGGCTTTATGAAACTCATTTATTCACCTTATCAGAATTGCTTCATTGTTTGTCAACTCGAAATATTAGTGAGGATTTAGGGAAATAATCTTGCTCTCTAATTAGATGAAATGGGAGGCTTATTGCTGCAGCCATAAATGATCTTTTAGGTGTTACTAAGTCAACTAAATCTCAGATGTCCAATTTGTGCAGCCTGTTGATGATATTATTCAGTGAAAAAGGGTTGTGGAGATTGGGAATGATTAAGAAAATTAGTTTTGCTCACAACCTAATGATAACACTTGAAGATAATGTAAAAACAATAGCAACTTTGAAAGTAAAAGATGGGTCATCCAGCAATGAACTGTTACCCAGCTCAGTCGCTAAGATTTGGATCATTAAGTGCTCAGCTACATAAGGAAGAAATGAATTAATAATTTGTGTTGTTAAGGCTAATATTCTTGTTTAGTGTTTAGTCTGAAATATAAGTTCCTGCGCTGTCCTGAAGCCTTGCAAGATGGAAATATGGCAAGGTTGCCAGGTGGGCTGTACTCACAGGGGTCCCAGATTATCTCTGTCCAGGAAGCAGTGGTGGGAAACAGGTAAAAATATTCTCCACATGTTGTCTCCACTTCTCTGGCATCAATAATCCAAGCTACAAGTTCTTGCTATTCTTTATCTTTGTCCTTACTGTGCCGAAATTTATCTTTATCCATTCTCAGCCTTTGTTCAAGGAAAAGAAGAAGTATTGTGAGGGCAATGAGGATCTACGTCTTTTTTTTTTTTTTTTTTTTTTTGAGACGGAATCTCGCTCTGCCGCCCAGGCTGCAGTACGGTGGCTCAGCTCACTGCAAGCTCCGCCTCCCGGGTTTACGCCATTCTCCTGCCTCAGCCTCCCGAGTAGCTGGGACTACAGGCGCCCGCCTCGTCGCCCGGCTAGTTTTTTTGTATTTTTTAGTAGAGACGGGGTTTCACCGTGTTAGCCAGGATGATCTCGATCTCCTGACCTCGTGATCCGCCCACCTCGGCCTCCCAAAGTGCTGGGATTACAGGCTTGAGCCACTGCGCCCGGCGGATCTACGTTTTTACATCCATTTCTTTGCTTTGCATAAAGTCCTCAGTATTTATTTTCCCTTAGGGATGCTGGCTTTCTTAGGGAGGGGATCCGTTATAATAATTAATTTCAAGGCCACTAGGCTGAGATGGCTCCAGTACCTTTGTAAGCAAACCAAAACCTAACTCAGCCTAAACACTAAAATAAAACTTAAGTTTAACCAATCAGAAATTGCTAACCAACCTGTAACCAGAGATTTTCAGCCTAAGTCAATCAGATATTTTCTTTGTCTGGCTTCCACAAACATCTTATACAAATTTTCCCCTTGCACCCTCTCAGTGGAGTGCTGAACCACTTGTGGTCTGAGACTGCTGCGTTCATGAATTGCTGGATGCTCCAATAAACTTGTAAAAAGTTTAATGTGCCTAAGTTTATCTATTAGCAGGTCATTCTTATCAGGGGATTCAAAAGGAACTGAAAAATGCAAAAGTGATGTACTTTTATGGAAGATAATGAAGATCAGAAATCTTAAGGCTGCCATACAGATCAGAGGTTTCTTTCACATGTTCCTTTGATAGAATAGGCAAACTCACTCAAGGCAATTAACAGAAGAGTTCAGGCTAACACTTTGAGGTCCATTTAATCAGAGACTAGTGTAGTGGCTCAATTCTGAGGCTCTACTAAGGCTCTAAGAGCCAAAGCAGCCTTCGGCTTTCTAATAGTGAAAAGGACGAAGTTTTAAAGCAGACATGTGTCTGCTAATAACCAGGGCTCAATCCTTAAAATTAATTCTGAAGCCTCCGGGTTTATACTTGGCAACTCCAAAATACTGAATTATTATTAAGTTATTGCGATACGTTATGTATGCTTATTATTTTAATGTCCATCAAAAGAAATATTTTCGGTAGTGGCTCTAATAAAATTTATTTTCTTAATTAAAATGCTGGCCATATCATGTGCTGGATAGTAGAGAAGCTTCACCTACATTTTGAAGAAGATCGATCATGGATAATTAAACTTAAGCGAAGAGGCCCACTTAGTTTTAACTGCCCAAATAGTGGCATCGAGTCTCAGGACAAACACAAGGTTTAAGAAGGCAGGTCTTATAGACTAAATCTTATTCAAATGACCTAAATGTCAAAAGTAATATGATTATAAACCTACGAAAAAGTGAGAAAAGTCCATTTCTAGCTTACATTGTTAAGTGAAAAAAGAAAGGTGCTACAAGTATATATAATATGCTACATTTTGTGTATGGCCAGCACAGAAAATGAGAATATACATTTGATTTGCATGTATTTGCACAAAGAAACTTTGGAAGGATAAACGATAAACTAATAAAAGTGAAGGAATGAAGTGGATGCAGACTTGGGTGGTAGCGTGACTTTTCAGAGTATAGGTTTACATTGCTTTGACTTTGAAACAAGTAAATGTATTACTTATTCGAGAACAAAAATGAAAAGACAAAAACATGATGAGATATTTTGTTGGAAAAATTAAACGTGGAGGGAATATTTGCAGAAGACGTAAAGTGTGACATTTGAACATAAGTACAACATTGTGATGTAGTAGAAAGGTCAATAAGCTGAGAGAGAGGAGACGTGGGCCCAGTTTCACCACAAAATAGTTTAGCATCATTTAACACTGGATTGGCAAATGGGTTTAATATTTGATGTCATTTATGTTTATGATTAAATATGAAATGGCCGCCTGAAGCATTCTGTCCGGAAGGATTTTAAGGCCACACCTGTGTGCAGTAGGAAAGATTGCTTTACTTGATCAGAAATCTGTGCTGTGGGTAGAGGACAGGAGGGTGATGGTGTGCAAGCCTTCTATTTGTCCTTGTGATTTTTTTTTTTAATCATGTACAAGATTAGGGGCTTAGATCAGATTATCTTTAAGTCTCATAGTTTAAAAATGTTAATAATAAACAGAATATGTTCCAAAAAGATAAAGCAAAGAAGGAGGGGAGGGTATGGAGGGTATGGTCAATTGTGGTACTGTAGCTTCAGACAAGTTCCGCCTCTCAGTGAGTGAACAGGCTGGATTGGTCTAGCATTGAGTCATTCTGTTGGAAGGTGTTCAGGGCAAGGATGCAACGCTTTCTCAGGGAATGTGCTGGAGACAATTTTTGGAATATGGAAAACTTGATAGCTTCCATTCCCACTTCCATTTCTGGACATTGTAACAACTAAAGAGCCTGCTGGAGGAAACTTGGAAGAGCCTCCGAGGCGGCCAGTTGTCTGTGGTGCTGGGGAAAAGCTGAATGACTGATGGAAATGGAGACGGCTCCTCTCTCTTGAAAGCCGAGTGGAAGGACAGATTTTTGTGGCTTCTTCAGAGCCTAGCCAGGAGAAGTCTGTGGGTCTTCTTGAAAAAGAATTGTCCTGTCCATGTGGCATTTGTGCTTTCTGATGAACTGCTTGATCATACTTTCCCTGAAGTTTGAGAGCCATGGTTCTAGTCTATGGCCAGGTGACTGTGCAAGAAGTCCATTTGCAAGAGAAAGGAGGCTGGCTCTCCATCATCTGAGCAGGACATCAGGTAGAGGTCCCCTAAGGCCTGAGGGGGATTGCTAGTGTTCTAAGGACCTTCAGAGTCCTGGAGATGAGACAATTCAAAGCTCCTGGTGCCATAAGTCTGCAGAGAGATAAAAGACGTGTGGAGAACTTTTTTCAGATCAGAGCCCATTTGGGATGGCAGTTCCCTTTTCCTCTTAGCTCCTTGGAAACTCTTGTGCCCTGGAGCTCCCGGCAAAGCAGGCTGCACTCTGTCATGTCAGCTCCAGACTCCCGGCCTCTGCTTCCCAGATGGGGCCCTTCCTATCCCAGTATCCCAGCAAGACAAAAGCTTCTAGGCTGTCCTGTCCAATATAGTAGTCCCTGGCCAGCTGTGGCCATTTTAATTAAAATCAGTTAAGATAAAATAAAAATTCCAGTTCCTCAGTTGCACTAGCCACATTTCAAGTGCCCGGTTGCCATTTGTGGCAAGTGGCTACTGAATTGGATTGCACAGATCTAGCTCATTCCCACCATCACAGAATGTTCTGTTGGACAGTGCTGCTCTAGAATGTGTATATAGAAGTCACCACAGACAGATGGATTCACCAGTGAGAAGTTTCCAGCAGGGAAAACGCAGGTAAGAGCCCCTGGGACTTATTTTTTATCAAAGCTCCCCAGGTGGTGACAATCTTTCCAGCCTCACTCCAACCCTCAAAGGAGGAAAACCAGTTTCCCTCCAGCCTCCAGCAATGCCTTCTAGGTTACTGTTATTTGAAGTCTGATCTGTGGACCTATAGTGGTCTGTGAACTGTTTGTATTGAGGTTGAGAGCAGGCATTCAGAAACTGACAGAATTTTCTCTTTTTTTTGACATGGCCACGACATCCAAGCATGTGATCAGGTGACTTGTCTTCCTGAAGAGTGTCCAGACCAATTCAGGGTTTGGAATTCGGCAGGCACAGTAGAACCAAGTTACTTACAGCAGGGGATATTTTAAAATTAATTGACAAACTCAAATCTAAAAGTGTATAAAATCCAAAATTCACTACTTTCATTAAAAGAACACAAATTTAACTGCAACTTTACAGGATAAATTGTTGTGACTTGCTACTGATAAGGATAAAAGAATAAGGATTCTTCTATTGAATAAGGACAAAAGATTAACAAGGATAGAAGTTAAGTTTTGCAAATGTAGTGTCACTTGCTTCATTTTAGATAAAAGTTGAGAATGAATATTCTGATCTTGCTCAAATGCCTTTAAAATATCTTATTCTGTTCCTGCCAACATACCTCTGGTTAAGACTTGTTTCTCTGCTATCAGTATTATTAAAAGAAAACATAGAAACTAGATATCCGTCATACCCTGTAAGCAGTATTGTTGCCAACTCAATTTGATTTAGATTAGTTAATAAGCAAGAAACGAGTTCCTTTGTAACATTTAAAACCTTAAATGTTGATATGTATAATGTTTGTACAAAGTATCTACACAGTACTTACTACAGAGACCACTATTTCTTTCATAACTTTTTGTTTTATTGCACAATGAGTAAAAGTGGCAAGTATAATAAGCATTTTCCAAATTAATCTGTAAACACACTTTCAATGAATCATTCATATGGTTTTGGAGTTCTTTTATTTTATCCCATGCTATTTGTTTTGCTTGTATGTATTAAAATTTATTTTTATGTGTATTGAATCTAATAACAAAAGATTGGGGCTTATATTTCACTTGTTTTTACTTTTGTATTTCTTTTCCTCTAGTAATTCATTTATATTATATTTACCAAAAATGTCTGCAAAAGATTAAATTAAAAAAATAGTCATTCAACCACAGATGATTTGAACGGCATGTCCACACTGGACCAGGTTACTTTGCTGTTCTTTCCTGGGAGCAACTCGCAGGAGACTCCCGGAAGCGGGCTGGCTGTAACTCCAGGGCTGGGTTTGTAGGCTGCCAGTTTAAAATGGAGATCTGCTGAGCCATTGTGGAAGAAAGTTCTCAGGACAATTCCTAGTTTAGCAAAACTGTGGGCTTAGAAGGGAGCATGGCAGGGAAGGAAGTGATAAAGTAAAATGTACAGGTGGGAGGGCATAATTATATTTTAATTTAGACACATTAATAGAGCAATACAGATCCAATTATCAGCAAGATTAATAAACACAGCTTAACTTTCCAATTAGTGGAGGTAGAGGTGGAGGTAGAGGGGTGATGAAGGCAAGGGAATGAAAAAAATTTGACCAAGTCAGCCAATGTAAGAAAACAGAGAAGAGGAAATAACAATAAAGAATAAGGAATAGTAAATCTAAAATCAGATGAAATGGCAAGGCATGTGTATCTCTTTTCATGTAAGATATGAATGGTCTAAAATCATCAATCAAAGAACAGAAAACTTCAGATTGAGTTTAGAAAATATTGCGCTATCTGTTGCTTATAGATATTTCACACACCACAAAGTGGCCAAGATAGGTTGAAAAGTTCTTGTAGATGGGTGACAGTCATGCAGTGTGCACTTTGTGTAGCTGTTTATTATTTAATTTTCTGAGGGATGTTGACCAGCTGTGGTTTTAGAGAATTAAATGGCTTGGATTCATGCCAAAGGAAATAAACAAACTTGTGGACAAAAAGACATCACTATCTTTTCGGGATTCTCACTGGGAACATTGTTCTGCTAGAAGTAGAGAAAGCAGGAAAGACAGAAGGAGAATCAGTCTCTTTAGGAAATGTCTTGCCAAGAGGGCAGGTTTCCTACCAGCTGGATGGTGGATGCTGGATGGTGACGGCAGATAGGCAGCTTCCTGAGAACACTTCTGCCTGCATTTCTCCTTACAACCCACCAGGAGCCTGTCCTGGCAGGTCCAGTAGAAGGCAGGACTGCCTTGGAACGCCTTGGGTTTTTCCACCCACGCTAGTTCCCTCCCTTTGGAGGCAGGAAAAGGCAGTTGGGATCCAAATAGACTGATTACTCTCTTTCATGGAATTCCTCCAGATACAGCAGTAATTCAGTTCACATTGCTCATCAACGTGCAGGCCACATGTCTCTGGATGGTCCCTGTATATTTGAACATTCTTCTCTTCGTCTGATGTTTCCCCCAGCTTCCAGATGTTCTTGGGAGATTACAAAACAGACAAGAATAGAAATTGAAAATTTTGAAAGCATATTTTAGTCTCTATATAATATAAATTTAGCGTAAGCCAAGCTAAGAGATTCAACCTGATGTGCATAAGAGTATTTTCTTTGGATGCAAATGTAGAGGAAAAACACACATTTGATGTTGGAAACAAAGTATGCTTATTCTCTGTTGGCCTTTGCCTTGAACCTAGTTCTGTAATGGGCACATAGCAGATACTCAATACATCAATGTTAAATTAATGTCATTTAGCAAAGTGAATTTTATCCACAAAGTTTCGTCATAAAAAAACATGATTCAAAGTTGTTATATGGTCTGATGTATGAAGAAGAGCTAAAATTACAATGCTGAGCTAAAAGTTAAAATGAAATGTACCCAATTAGAATCATATAAGCAAACAGGGTTATTATTAGTAGTAGTAGTACTTGAAAACGTGAGTGGAAGACTAAACGACAGAGATGTTTTGCATTGACTTTCATTTTTTCTCCTCAAGTCCAAGATACATTGGACTAAAGGTTGGAGTTCCAGTCATGTAGAGTGAAGACAGGTCTTCATATTAAACATAGTCAGAGCCAGCCTAAGTGAGAAATAAGTTCTCTTTTCATTGAAACAACTGAACATTTTCTTTCTGAGTTTGCCAATCGTAGATGGTGGGTGGGCAAGAGAATGTATGCTTTGAACATTATTGGAGTTATTGTGTGAGTATGAGAGAGACTCAACCTTGTCAATAGAATCAGTTTGTCCCCACTATGTGTTGGGAGAGCTTATCCTAGCCTGGATTGTTACCCACTCTATTCTCAGGATGTAATCAAAAGAGAAGGTACCTCTAGCACAAAGCCACAGCCATCTGTAGACAGATGCTGCAGTGGCCTTTGAACTGGTGGTGGCCAGAACAGTAGCCTCACGGGAATGAAAGCATTTTTATAACACTGTGCCATATTACCTCTGTTTTTTGAAAGACTTTAAGAATATATGTAAGACAGTTCTTATAAATTTTCATCATTTATGGGTGGTGTCCAGACATTTAGACATTTGGAGTTTATCTTGTTGGTATGCATGCATTAATACCCAGGGACCTACAGGAACTAAATGCTAGAATTGCGTTTTTCACTCTTATGCTACTCTTAGAAATATTTTAAGCTTGTCATTATCTGGCAGATGCAGGAAACATGGGCATGGAGAGTTCCGAACACTGATTGATACTGATGCTGTGTTGGAACTTAGTAATTCCCTCAGGAAATTTTGGGTCCCTCCCAGTCTCCTGCCATCTCTTTTACTACCCTTAGCTACTAAGTCCATCACAACCCTTGCTATAATCCTGGGCAATCTCTCTGCCGAGAAAACTCTTAAGACGCCATTCGTGGGTTTTTGTCTGTGTTCTTCCTCGATCATACACTTGGCTGTAAAATAACATTTTACCATGAGGTGTCGCTGTCTAACACATAATGTAAGCAATAAAGTAAAATAATTTCAATTTATTTTAAAAAGTCACCTGATTGATACTGTAATGCATTAAATATGTAGATTTTGAACTTTTTGTTTTAGATAGGAAATTCAGACAGAAAAACTGGCAAATCTTCAGTTGGAATTTTTTAAGTAAATAAAATTTCAAAGTTTATTTATTTGCTGGAAAGATTGCTAAGGAAAATCCAAGCCTTTTAGGTTGTCATTCTGAGCAATCTCTGACTTATTTCAAATCTACATTTCCAAAATTGTTTCTTTTGTAAAGAAGAAATCTGTCTTTAAGTACCCCACACAGCTTAGTAATATTGTGATATTTGTCACTGTTTGGATATTTATATACTTTTCCATGCAATCTCATTTATTAGAAATGTTCTTCCTTCACCCTCCAATGTTATCTGTTTGAAACCTACTTACTTTTACAAAGAAGCTTGGATACTAAGTTCTCTTAGTCCTCTATGAAAACTTTCTTAGTATTTTCAAATGGAAGCACTTATGCCTACTTTTAGGTCTGTATGCCTTTATTTCTTTTTTCTTTTTTCTTTTTTTTTGAGACAGGGTCTTACTCTGTTACTCAGGCTGGAGTTCAGTGGGGTGATCTCAGCTCACTGCAATTTCCGCCTGTCCAGGTTCAAGTGATTCTCATGCTTCAGGCTCCCGAATAACTGTGACTATAGGTGTGTGCCACGACACCTGGCAAGTTTTTTTTGTTTTTTTTTGGTAGAGATGGGGTTTCATTATGTTGCTCAGGCTGGTCTAGAATTCCTGGGCTTAGGCAATTCACCAGCCTCAGCCTCCCACAATGTAGATCTCTATGCCATTTTATTGTGCTTCTTGTGCAGCGTTTAGTAAAACACTAGCTCAAACAATATTCATTCCTATTTTATCATCAAAGCAATGATGAATGATTATGATATAATGACCACAAAGCCTAGAACAGTACTTAGAGTAAAGGTTACTAAATGTTAGTGATGTTAGTTAAGTTAGTGATTAATAATTTAAAAGAACGAACATGGGAAGATTGAATTCTAGTAGACTTTCGAAGCATTGCTAATTTACTGGGTGCTGGAAACTGGCCATACAATAATAATTAAAGAGTAATGAGCAATGACAGTATATCAATATATGAAGAAATGCATTCTATGCAGTGGTATAGGAAACCAATCAGAACAATTGATTTACTGTCCATAATAATTGATGACATGAGAGAGTAAACAGGTCATCAAAGTGTTAGCAATTCTATTTTGGGCTTCTTGCTTTTTAGCCCTGCTCTTGTGCACAAGTAAGGATACAGTTAGAAACATGATATATACCCTGTCTGTATTCAAGTCAGGAAAATTTTCCCTTTATCCATCATATTGGTGATAAAAATAATGAGAGACCAACAATACCGAAAGAGGAGAATAGAAAGTCGTTCAAGGTAAAAATTAAGGAGATAGGAGTTTGAACTCACTCTTTAGTAACTCAGTCTATCAAAGAGAGATGAAGATTAGCCTTATTTTTTTCTATCACTATTGGTCTTTGTGATTATTACTGATAATCTTGTTTGCCACCCTACTTAGTGCTCGAATGGAAATGGGCTATTTCAGCTACAACCCTCAGAAAAATCCAGCCCAAAGGTTGGTAAGCTGTCGGAGCAAGCAGAGATTCTACAAATCCTGATAGTCCCAAACACTCCAGAACTAGCTGCCTATACTTATTGAAACCTATCCCCAAAATTCTGGTGCAGTATTGAGTCAAATGGCTATTATTTTAATTTTAAAAGTTAAAAGAAATCATTTATAGAAATTAGAACAACTATACATTTTGTTTGATCAAATTACCAAGGATAGACCAAAATTTAATTGATAACCAACAGTGACATCTGATTCACCCTTTAACCTTTGCATTAAGATACTCACAAAAGTACAGGGAGTTGCAGAGGCATAGTGTCATGGAAAATGTAAAGATACTTTTTTGATTTAGCAATATCTTGGGGAATTGCTTCTAACTGTCATGTGGTTGATCAGGAACCTTGATCTATGTATTACCAACAAAGAAGTAGTGGGAAAAGGTAACCACCCATCCCCTTTGCTGCGTCCTATCTTAACTAACTGCTAGAATTTAGAAAAGTCTTCCCCATACTGCCCCACAATCACTTTCTAATGTGTTGAAAGCTGTTCCTTTTCCCTAGTCAGAACCTGGAGAAAATCTATAGAATGCACGTAACCTATTAGCTTGGGGCGCTTTTTGTGTCTCAGTGTTTGACTGAGTACCAGTGTGCCAGACAGGAAGAGTGAGAGGTTTACAAGGCAAATGGACCCAAGAAGGTGTTTCAGGCTTCTGAGCTCCTCAGAGAGGATTTTGCAAGGAAGTCAGTGAGGAGCTTTCTTTGAATTGGACTGTGAGACGGGTATAAGTTCCTTTCCCAGTTTGGGATGGGTGGGGGATTTGTCACCTTCTAACCCTACATCTAGAGAGGGAGGTTCAAGGGAACTACACAAGGAGTTTGAAGTGTGTTCCCTGTAACTGGAAGACATTGAGGACTGTGTCACAGGCCTATCTGAGGAAGCTAAAGTGATTGCAAACCAAGATATCAGAGAGATTAATATGAGTTTATGATTTTAAATATATGTGTACACACAGTTGGACAGATATAGAAATAAATTTAGATGCGTGAGTACACACACACACACACATTATCTAGCTATGTATTTAATGAGGGCCTAGAGCCAATTATTCCCTAGTAGCAATGAGCACAGTAAGGACCTAGATCTTGGTTTCTAAGTACCATTATCCATTACAAATGGAACAGGGCTCTTTGGAGAAATCCTTGTGTTCAGGTCTAGGGCAGGAGAAATACAGAAAGCGTGGAACATCTTGTGGCACTAAAAGCAAAGGAAGCACTAAAAAAGACAAGGATGTATCACAGGATCTCCCAATGGGCAAATCGAGGGGACTTTGAACAACAAAATATGTAATGAGAATAATGGATTATAACCCATATAGAATAAGATAAAAACTCATGCATCCATACTTATATAAAGAAATAAATGAGGTAGAAGAGACTGCTTTTTATTGCTGTAGAAATGTAATTAATAAGAGAATGGAAAGGTAAGCCATAGAGTAGAAGGTGGTATTTTGCAATACATATATCTGATGATGGAGTAATGCCCATAATATATAAAGAACTTCTACAAATCAATGAGAAAAAGACAGACAACCTAATAAAAAATAGGAAAGTCTTTGAACAGACACTTCACAGAAGAGGGTATTTAAAAGGCCTATAAGCACATGAAACAGGAAAAATCACTAGACACCTGCAAGAATGGATACATTTTAAAAAATTGACAATACTAAAAGTTAGAGAGGATTTGAAGCAAGTGAAGCTTTCATGCACTGCTTAGAAAACTGTTTGGCAGAAGCTGCCAGAATTGTATATAAGCATACTTTACAACTCAGTATACATGCGCCAAAAGACACGTTTATAGCTCCAAACTGAACACAAACCAAATGTGTACCAACAGGAAGAAAGGCAAATAAATTGTGACATATTCATAGAATGAAATACTATAGAGCCATGAGAATGAACATTTCTGGCCATTTATAACATGAACGGATCTCAAAAACATAATCTAGAACAAAGGAAGCTAGACACAAAAGGATACACAAAATATAATTCCGTTTATATAACGTTCAAAAATAGGTAAAACTAATCTGTGGTGATATAAGGCAGAATAGTAATTACTTTTGAGAACAATTAATTATTGTCAAATTACCCAGGACAGACCAAAATGTAATTATGCATACTTTTGACATATTTTCATCTTCTTTTAATGCTCTTCCACATTTAAGATGCTACTAAAAATAACTTAAAACAACCTTACAAAATCTAAAACACATACGAAGATTTCTAATGTGTGGTGATGACACACATCTAATTGCATCTAATCAGACTATGGTTGATTTATATATTCTTCCTTATGTTTTTATATTTAATAAACAGGAAAAAGATTAAAGTTGCAAATCAATGAAAATACAAATTTAAGCAATGTTTTCTGTTCATAAAGGAAAAAGACAGAATCAGGCTACTGTTTAAATATTCACCTAGGTCTGTTTTCTTATTGCATCTGTGATGCAATAAGAAATTAGATTTGTGCCACGTCTAATGTGTGGCACAAAGAGGGTGTCTGAAGTGCTGATTATGTTTTAGTTTTCATCTTATTGGTGGGTACAAGGATACTATGTAAAAATTCAAGGTGCATATTTAATATTTGTAAACTTTTCTCTGTATACTGTATTTCAATTTAAAAGTTTACATTAAATAGGAAAAAACAAAACACCAAAACAAAGGAATAGTGTGGGACTGTTGTCTTCTTAGTACGTCATAAATCATGCTTGTTCAATATATAGGTTTTTTATACTGACACATAGATGCACAGACACACAGATAGATCTAGATTCTATCTATCATATATCTATCAATCTAGATCTATAGATACATCAATATTGATATAGCTATATTGATATATGGATCTATCATCTATCTATCTATCTATCTATCTATCTATCTATCTATCTATCTATCAATCTATCATCTATCTAGCGAAATACTCTGGGTGCACATAAAAAGACATGTATAGGATCATTATCTAGAGATTAATGCAGTTTCTGGTAAGGATCTGACATTAAGACCAGGTCTCATAAAGTCTCTCAGACAAACATCTAGAGGGGCTATGTTCATCCATATTCAGTCAAAGGCTTGAGACAGGGACACTGAGTAGGAGTAAAGGGATGACTGCTTTTCCTATCTGGCAATCACCAGATGTGGTTAAAATTTCTCCTTGTTCAAAGATGCATAAACAAGGAAAAAAACACCAAATGAAATCCTTTTAAAAGCCCATATAACATAAAAGTAGGGACCCACTGCTACAAAGTACTGTTAAAAAATATGCATGAAAGTTCATCATGGTAAAAGAAGGAAATTAAGAATGCACCTGCTTTGAGTTATTAAAAGATAAAAAGGTTATCTATAAAAGATTATTTAAAAGGGAAGCTGATAAAGATTAAAAAAAACTGCCAGTATTAAGAAAAGAAGCCATAGAAATTAAACTCCAGTGCAAAATGAAGATCCACACTGGGGACAGTTAGTGCACAATGTTTTATATAATGAAAAAAAATGTAAGAAATAAAATGATAGATTTGGGAATAGAATATGAAGCTATGAATAATTGGCACCCTTGAGAATGAGACTAAATGAATAGACTAGAAATTATAAAGTTAATAATTAAAGACATATAAAGAAGAGTTTCTGAAATCTGAAAAAAAAATACCCGACTATAGACTGAGGAAAATTTTCCAGACAATATGAATCAAATGAAGAGCGGCATATGCTGGTGAAAATGAGATATTCCAGTGTAAAAACAATTGAAAGTTTTCAAGCAAGAAGGGAAAAAAAAGCAGCTTACTTGTAAGGGCATAAAATTTAGATTGGTCCTAAAGGACCACAGAACACTGATGCCAGTTTTATGTGTAGTGTAAAGCCCAAGTAATTGTTATAAATTGGTACCCAAATGGAGTTGCAGGAGGAGACGGAATACAGCTGAAGCAGAAGACATAATCAGAACATTTAAGGAGATTTAAATATAACACAAATAAGACTTTCTGTAATGAAAGATTATTTCCTAGTGATTTCAGTGGCTGATTTGGAGAGGAAGGTCATTTTTGAAATAGGAATTTGTGAAAACATATCAAAAGATGGAAGTCATTATGGAGAAGATACGATTAACTCCATAAGACTCACTATGTTCATTGTAGGAATTCCAGAAATAGAGAGGAACGGGAGAAGGAATGTCAGTAATTGAACAAGAGCAGGAAATGTCCCTGATTTGAAGGAAGCTCTGAAGATCTAAATCTACACACAGAAAGGGCTCACAGGTTCCAGTAGGGTGCATTGAAAGAGACATACTGAGGCAGGTAAAAACCCTTGAGCTCTGTCAGAACAAAAACTATCCAAAAGTTGGAAATTGATAAAAGAGATTGTTGAGTGCTATTTCCCATGCAGGTCTGGGCTTGACTTTTTATTGACTGAACTGCTTAAAGTGTGTGGCGGCAGAGGCCTGTAGTGGTAGAGGTTAATGTTTAGATTTTCGTCTCTAGAGATGAAAATAATTTCTGTTTGGTGGAACAAAAGGAACAGCTCATGGCCTTAAGACATTAAAAGTTTTGTATTTAACCTAGTGATTTTATCTTATCATTCCTTTATCAAATTATCTATATACACTTACTTTTTTCAATCCTCTTTGAACCTTTTATTAACATTTTACTGGTTTCCTCATTTTTTAATGAGATAAAATATTGGCAAATGTTCATCTTATACTGAATGAGAATCATGGTGTTGACTTTTTGAAAATGACTTTTTTAAGTTTTGGAGATAAATCACTAGAACACCCAAGTGCACTCATGAAGATGCTGTATTGCTGGATAAGTGTAGCTCGTGGGCTGTGTATGCTCAAGTTAATCTTTTCTTGCCCCCTGAAGTAGATCCTCAGCACCAACTAAAGTTTGCCAATGCTCTGTTCCTCTATTATTTTTTTTTCTCTCTCTTTATATTGATTTTGTGCTTTTGCTTTTGCTGGTTCCTGAATGGGCAGTAGTCATTCCCCACTGGTGGCAGCAATGATTGGGAATTTTATTTTATGGTCTGACCATGGGTGACCTCTGTTCAATGGATGATGGAGATCTAGTCTCTGAAGGGTGAGAGATGACAGGATTTGATTTGTTAATCTTTTTTCTGTTTGCCTATTTGTGAACTCAAATCAATTGAAAAATACTCTGTGACCATTATGGAAGGGCAACAGCTCTTGAGATCTAGACTAGTGAGTTTTTATGTTTCTGGTCTCACTTCGGACCTGCTGCTGAAGTTGTATACTTGGGCTGAAAATTATTTGTTCATAATTCAGAAAAGCCTTTACCTCTTGTGTATGAATGGGCAGCGTTTTCTTACTTCTGGAGACTATTTAAAAATTAGGTCTAATGTCCATTAAATTAAAGGAGATCTGTTCTGATTGCTTTTTCAAGATAAACAAGTCCTTATATAAATCAATTGTTTCAAGAATTCACAAAACCGCCGAATCTTTAATACTTTAAATGTGTGAAAGCAATTCTTCTTACAGAAACTTGTATCACAGAAATATTTTAAGAATCCAGGCTCACATAATTAAGGGAGTCTTTGGATGAATTAGACTGCTTCGATAATTTTCTGTGATTTAACTAGCATTCAGTATAGTACAGCCATCTTTTTAGTTTGCTTTGTAAACACGATTTAAGTATGTTTCTCATAAGGAGATTAGTTAATATATGAACATTCTAAACTTCTTACATTGTCTTATAGATCAAATAAACATTACAGTTATATAATGCTCAAGATGATAAAACTGTAAATTTGTCTTCATAATTCTGACATCTTTATAGCAGTAGTTATGTTCTGTAGTGTGTCAGTTTGAAAGTAATTTTCAAAATTCTTAGGGAACTTAAAACTTTGGAATTTTATAAATTATGTTAATTAAAGTATAATCAGTAGATACCAAGATAATTCATATATAGTATTGATACTAAAATGTTGATTACTATACATAATTTCAAGTTCATATAGTTTTGCATCTAACTGTGAAACATCATTTAGTGGCTATATCTTTGGGCTATGATATGGTTTGGATGTTTTGTCTCCTTCAAATTTCATGTTGAAATGTGATCCCCACTGTTGGAGGTGGGGCCTGGTGGGAGGTGTTAGGGTCATGAGGGTGGATTCTTTATGAATGGCTTGGTGCCATCCTCCTGGTAATGAGTGAGTTCTTGTTCTATGATTTTATGTGAGAACGGGTTGTTTAGAAGAGCGTGGCACTTCCCACTCTCTCTCTTCCTCCTTTCTTGTTTGCTCCCCCTCTCTTGCTCCCTGTCTCACCATGTGACATGCTGGCTCCCCTTCGCCTTCCACCATGACTGGAAACTTCCTGAGGCTTTCACCGGAAGCAGATGCTGGCACCACACTTCCTGTACAGCCTGCAGAACCATGAGGCAAAATACCTCTTTTCTTTATAAATTACCCAGTCTCGGTCTTCTGTCATAGCAACACAAACAGACTAAACAGGATATTCAGAGTAACACTGAAATGAATGTTTTATTTTTGCTACTTTGTGAGGGTGTAAAGTGATATGTGTAGCAGGAGAAAGTTTTGTTATTAGTATTCAATAGTTTTATTGTACTGGTAAAATCCCTAATTATGATGTATTTGTCAATTTTCTAGTTTCTAGTTTGTGCTGTGAAATAGAAGTTAGAGTTTTAGTTAAAAGTAGAATTAATGTGACTGCTTGAGACTATACTAGGAGTCATAGAGAGGAAATACAACTGGGTATGTGCTTTTGTTTTTCAAGGAAAAGGGGGAATGATTTTCTCCTGTATTAGTGTCAGTTTGTTCCAGAACATGAGGGCACAGTGAAAGACAAAATCTGATTCTGTATAGCAAGTTATAGAGGGTTTGAGGGATATGAATTTTATTCGCCTTGAATTATAATAACTGAAATGGAAAAGAAGCTATAAAATATATTAAAATTTTGGCAAAGTTTGTTTGGTTTTGATAGGTTTATTCACCAGATAATGTTAAGGAAGAAAAGGGGCTTGTGAATCTTTTACTGCCAAATATATTAATTAAAAACTAGAATTCAACTTTCTGTTAAAAATGATAATCTTAGAACTTTTAGTAAGGTATATAAAATGTTATTCTGTCCCCTCTGTGAAATCTATTCCTATAGCAGAAACTCCATATCTCATCAGAATAATTTTGTCTGCTTTATGTTGAGTTTTGTAATGTCCTTAATTATTTTTTAAAAGAGCAAAAATAAAGAACAAATATTCCTGTCTTGTGAAAGAACTAGTTTCTTACAATAATTTTAACTTGTTTGCTGTTATTTTAAAATATTTTATTGTCACTTTGATTAAATAAACAACCAAGTAGTATTTCTCAGCATTCATGATGCTATCTTAGTCAAGTAACCAAATCTCCAATAACTTTAGATTTTGCCTTCTCAAATTCAGATCCTAAAATTAGAAAACAAGGTATGTCTTTTTATACTTAAATCTATCCTTGTGAGTTGCCCGAGGGACCCTGGAAAATCACAAAGATGTATTATTTTACCTTATGAAGAGAAATACTGGAAATAAATGTTCAGCATGTTCCATATTTTACAATTACCTTGACACTATTATAAGAGTTATATAGGAAAAATTGTCAAATCAGAAGACATGCATTCTCAATCTTTCTTTGTTAAGTTTGCATAGGTAAAATGTTATTAATAGAAATATTTTAGAAACTGTATGTTTTATGGGAAGGCCTCTGAGATTTATCAGTACTCTTCAGTCTTATCCTCAGGAAAAACATTGATCAAACCCTTATGAAATCGGTATGTACTGTATCCCAAAAGAGAATATAACTTTCCTTCATTCTGATATTCTTAGTCACTGTAATAAATTGACCACTGTCATTGTTTTATTATTAAACAAGTGTCAGCCTCCCTTAGATGTTTGCCTGAAGGCTATTCTATAAGCTACAGATGAGTTTAATTTATTTTTTTATTTTTTTTGTTTTATTTTTACAAAGAAAGGCAGTTTCAGGGTCTCATGGGATGAACTCTACCAGGTACTCTAAAGTGTTTATACTTTAAAGAATAGATACTTGGATATGTGCTTCAGAACTCCCTTTGCTTAGACGAGTTTTAGATTTTTACCAGTGGACTGAGTTAGGAATTCCAGGACTCTTGTTAGCCCTATAGCAGATATACTAGATGAAAGCAAAAGGTAACTGTTTGGCCCAACATCTAGTGGAACAAGAATTATCTACATAGGACTAAATTAATTGATAAGGAAAGTTAAATTATGGTTATTTATTTGAAATATTGTTGATGTTATTTTTAAAGTTTCATTTTTAATGGGTATATGAGGAAACTCTTCTTAAGCTTTCACTAGCTTTCAATTTAGGAAACTACTTTTTAAACTGAAATAGAATATTTTAATGATATCTGATTCACATAGACTTCAGAATTCAGAAATATTTCTACTGAGTGTTATTTGTTCAATAGTAATAAAACTGTTTGTATAGGCTCAGTAAGAATCTGTCCTCCTTTTAACCAGAATACAATTGAACAAATTGATTGTGCAATTGAGTCCAAGCAAATCTCATTTAATCAGGTATGACATGCGCCTATTAAGAAGCATCGTTTGGCTTTATATAAGGAGCCTCTGCTGTTTGCAATATATTTCTTCTCAGAAAATATCTTGTTGAAAGGCTATAATCAAACAAGAAATGAATAATATTAGAAACTAAAATACAGGAAATTGAAGAAGAGAGAAAACAGTGAGAATCAGTTTAAATTATCTACTAAACAGAAAATAAATTATCTGGAAATATATACACAAAAGCCAAATTGGGATTTCTAAAATACAAGGAACCTACCACAAGAAATATTCTAATAGTTTAGGACAAAAAGTACTAAAATCTAGTAAACTATCTCAGCAAAGACAAGAATTGGACTGGAGCGGGCAGAGTAAAAACATTCCAAAGGTCTCATAGCAATGGGCCAGGCCAGAGCACAGGAAACGGTCCAAAAGTATCATTTTACTGGGTTGAGAGGGAAGAAGGGAGAAAAATAAAACATGTTTATAAGTTTATTTCAAATATCAGTAAGACAAATGTATCTGATTAAGAACAGACAAATGAAAGGTGTTTCTAACAGGAAAATAAGGAAGAAATTCCAAATTAAAAAGAAAAAGTGGAAGAAACAGTGGAAGAAACAGCAATTTGATTTTACCAGAGAAAAAGGAATGGGAAAAAGTGGCAACTTTAATGAAAATTAATACTAAGCATAAGGAAAACTGGAAGAAATATCAGATATATATTATTTTACTAAATATAAATGCACTATGTTCTGTCATTGAAAGAGAGACTATCAGGTTGTGTTAAAAATTACAACTTAGCCACATGATTCATATAAGAAACATCCTTAAAATAGCTGGATGAATATAAAAGAATTAACAAAGAAAGACCAGGCGAATGCAAACAAAAAGAAGCCAAACTGGAATATTAATTTTAAAAAGGTAGAATTTAATGTTAAAGGCACTAAACCTAGAAAATAAGACATTACATGATAAAAGGCACAGTTTATGAGGAAGATTTAGCTATCAAAACCTTTTATACACCAAGTAGTACAGGAGATGAATAAATATATGAAAACAATTTGAAATTCAAGTAGAAGATGAAAACACAAACACTGTTTTAGTGGGAGACTTCAATATACCCATTTTAGAAATAAGAATACAGATAAAGAATACAATTAATATCATCCTTATTTCAGAGCAAATCTTTTTTATCTATGCAAAAATTATAAACATCCTTCATATATTTAGCCACAAAGAAAATTTTAAAATTCGAAAATGTAGAGATTTAGCAGACATCTTAAAAGTTATGTTCTCTGATTTTAATTTTTTTTTTTTTTTTTTTTTTTGAGACGGAGTCTCGCTCTGTCGCCCAGGCTGGAGTGCAGTGGCCGGTTCTCAGCTCACTGCAAGCTCCGCCTCCCGGGTTTACGCCATTCTCCTGCCTCAGCCTCCGAGTAGCTGGGGCTACAGGCGCCCGCCACCTCGCCCCGCTAGGTTTTTTTTGTATTTCTTAGTAGAGACGGGGTTTCACGGTGTTAGCCAGGATGGTCTCGATCTCCTGACCTCGTGATCCGCCCGTCTCGGCCTCCCAAAGTGCTGGGATTACAAGCTTGAGCCACCGCGCCCGGCCTGATTTTAATCTTATAAAATTAGAAAAAATAATTTAATAAAATCTTAGGCAGAAATAAAAAATTATATTTGTAGATAATCTTAGTGGTTGATGAGAAAATAAAAAGGAAGCAATAGATATTACTTTATTCCCAAATCGAATAGAACACAATCCAAGTTGTGCTTCATTATTAAATACCGGATAATAGCTAAACATAAGAGTATAAAATTGGTCCAGGTACAGTTAAAGAGATCAATAGAACAGAATAGAAAGTCTAGTAACAGAAACAAATGCATATAAGAATTTAGTAAAGTAAAAGCACTATTTCCTTGCCATGGTGACAGTACAAATTATTCAATTTTTTTTTAGAGGGGGCCAACCAGTTATTTACTTAGAAGCAAAATAATTAGGTCTAATAAAACTTTCGTTACATATTAAAACAATTTCTTGAGAAATTAAAAACATAAATGTACTGAGATAAATGATACAAATTTTAAAGAAAATATAAGTGAAAGTTTATTTAAAAACTGGGTATGTAAAGATTTTCTAAGCAGAAGGTAGAATACAGAAGTAAAAATGACTAAGAAATTTAATAGATTTCAAATCCTAAATGTTTGAAAGTTTCATACTTCTAAACGCCATGAACGGAAGTGAGAGGTAGATAACAAAGCAGGAAAAGTGTGTTAGCTGGAGAGTCAGTGGGCAAGGACTTAAATTCTTCAATATGAATTACACTTCAATAAGTGTAATTAATATCATATTTTTTATGATAGTAGAAGGATAATCAATAAAAGAGAGGCAATGATTGGGTAAAGAATATGGACAAGAAATTCTCAAAAGAAGAAATGGAAATGATAAACATAAAACTATATAGTCTCACTAATGATCAAAGAAATATATATATTTCAAAGAAATGTATGTATATGTATGTATCCACACAAACACACATATATATACATACACAAAAAATAATTGGACATCATTTTTTATGTATTAAATTTCTAAAGATTAAAATTATGTTAACACTCAATGTGGATGAGGATATTTGGAAAAAAGCACTTTCATATTCTGTTGCTGGGTATGTACAACATTTCTGGAGTATAATTTAGAAATGCTTTTTGGTTTCTGAAAGATTTCATTGAAAAAATAATAACTCAAGATATTCATCATAGAATTCAATATCAAATAATTGGAAATATTCCAAATTTCTATTGATAATTGATGAGTTAAATGATGCAATACTCATATATTAAACTATGCATATAATTATTTTCAATAACATTGTGGGATGATATTTAATAAGATGGACAATAAATACTTAATAAATGACAACACAATAAAGTATAAAGTAATTTGAAAAATACATTTAATTTTTAGAAACAAGAGTAGAAGGATAATGTTTAAAACATTAATGATTTACTCTGGGTCATGAGATTTGTAGGTAATTTTAGTTTTCTTCATTTTGTTAAAGTGTATTATTAGAGTTACAAAGAACATTAATGTTTGGTAAAAATAAAGCCATTTATAAGAAAATAATAATACCCTCAGATTCTTTTATCCGTACACCCTTTAAGTATAGAACTATCTTCCATAGACAACTTCAGCTTAATTTCCAAATATCTTTGGCTTGAAAAAGATAAATCCTTTCAGTATGAGATTAGAAGGCTGATATCTCTGTGTTTATTTTTTAAAGCAGAGTTAGATTTTGGGAGAAAAATATCTCTGATCCCCTGGAAGTTTGCCAACAATTTTGGGGTATGTATGTGTGTGTGTTTTGCAAGCAAAATTTTAAAAATGCTTAGCTGGACAAGGTGTGTTTTATTAATGACATGTAGCATAGCCAAAGTTTATTTTTTTTTTCTTTTGTTTTGAGACGGAGTCTCACTCTGTTGCTAGGCTGAGCGCAGTGGCATGATCTCGGCTCACTGCAACCTCCAACTCCCTGGTTCAAGCGGTTCTCTTGCCTCAGGCTCCCGAGTGGCTGGGATTACAGGCATGAGCCACCACGCCCAGCTAATTTTTGTATTTTTAGTAGAGACGGGGTTTCACCATGTTGGCCAGGATGGTCTCCATCTCCTGACCTTGTGATCCGCCCGCCTCAGCCTCCCAAAGTGCTGGGATTACAGGAGTGAGCCACCACACCAGGCCCAAAGTTTAATTTTAAATTCATTCAGAAGTGTATTCCTGAGATACTTAAAAGCTAATACCAGGTTCTAAAAATCTGCCCAGAAACTTTCGGAAATTTTCTTTAATATTCCAAAGAAAAATTATTTCAAATTATTTAACCTCTCATTAAAACTTATTTTCTAAAGGTCAAAAATATGAAAGCATGAAACATGAAAACAAATTTCTAGCTTCTCCAAGTTGCTCTTTGTATTCTTACACAACCATGTGCCAATTATTAGGGTCAGTCCTAGGAAAGGATGTGAAGTACGAGACATGGTAAGAAAATGTTCGTTTCCAAAAAATTGTTCTTAGTGCCATATGTTCATAGTGGAGAGTGACTCAGAGGGATTTCAACTCACTATAGAGCTGCGTAAGAACCTTTGGAATCAGAAAATCTCTCCTCCTACTTGGGAAATTCTACCCTAAGTGGATCAGTTTTAACCACGACCAAAGTCTGTTAAGGCAATTCAAGACCACCCATCCCACCTAACCCTACATCACCCTACAAAAAGTTCTACATTTGGGAATTTCAAGATACTTAATATACTGCAGAAAGTCGGCTTTTAAGGAGCAAATAAAGAAGGAAACACCTGTCTAAACAGGAAGCAAATGGTGGCCAGTTAGTCCCAGTTCAGGACACAGTTTCACCCCCAGATGATGGCTCGGCTCCCTGAGTCACTCCTGCTCCTGACTTCTGAAATACCTTCCTTATCTCGGTTGTTTTTGTTTGTGTAAGAAGCTCTGTCATTGGAAACAGATTGGAATGTAAAAGTTGTACCAGTAATCTTAATTAGAAAACCAAAATCATAGTAAATAAAGGAAATACAAAACCATGGTGATCCAGTGTATGCAATTTTTAACCCAAAAAGCAAAATCAACCTTTGCTTCCTCTTTGCCATAGTTCCCCTTACCTTCTTCCTGCATCTTTGCTGTTCTGAGGTGGAGAAAGGGCTGAAATGGAAACTTATTAGATTTTCTATTTTCAGTTGATGCTAAATGGTAAGTAAATGGATGGGTTATTCGTGGACTGTAAAGTATTTCTCTCTTCTCTGGGAGTATACTGATTTAAGGAATAGATAACAACAGCCAGGAAAGCCATGTAACTCTGTCTGTCTGTCTTACTTTCTTTTTGTTGTAAGGTGTTGAATTATTGGAATGAGATCTATGTTTAACCCTGGGGGAATTTGACTGATAAAGGCCTTAAAATTCAAAGACAGTTTTTGTGCCTATAACTCTCCTTGAGTTTGGCAACAGAATAAAGCAAGTACTCTTTCACTGTGTAAGTTTAAAAATAAATACTACTGAGATCCTTGAGTGGGTGGCCATTTGTAGTGTTGTTCTTGACATGGACTTCAGTTTTCTAATTGAGAAAGAGTCAGAGAGATGAGAAAACGGAGAACACTTGGTATTGATTGGTAGAATTTTATAAAATTACTGATCATGAAGGGATCTTGGGGTAAATAACATTAGCCCCTCAAACTTACAGAAAAAGGAATAGAAGGTCAAAGTCGCATCTCTAATGTCACATTATGAATGGCAGAATTAGGGCCAGATAGTGCAAGTGAGTTTCATGTTACCAGAAGTTACAGACTCCAAAGTTATTTTGGTTTTTGGAAATAGTGACTGATGTGATGTTGTTACTTAAATGTATATTCTTAAACTCTTTTCCATTTCCGTCTTCCTGTCTCTCTAGAGCTCTGCCTTCTCTCTTTTCTTTTTTTTTTTCTGTTTGTTCTATTGTCTTCGAAGAATGTGCAATCTCATAAACAAAAGGAACAACCTTTAGAAATAAACAAGATAACTTCAGGATTTTTCCCCCTTCTTTTTCAAGGATCATTTGTGAGCAATTGAGAATCTGTGTTAGAGTTAAACATGAATTTCCATGTATGGAAATTCCATGTATAGAGATCCATTTAAGTCATAAATAAAGGTAATGAGGTATAAGATTTCTTTAAAATACATTTTTCAGAACTGGCTTCAAACAGGTGACACCCACCATTTATCAGTTTCTCAGAGAGTCTGGAAAGATGCAACCCACTGAATTAGTTTACAGCTTCCTATCCAATGGTCTTAGAAAGTATTTAGCCATATTTTTCCTGTGAGTATACTCTGTCTGGAAATTACTTTTGGAATTAGCTGCAATATCTCTTTCTGGTCACTAGGGTGTCATTTAACAAATTGCTCCTAAGTGTTCTTTAGTGACTGGAAAGAATTAAGTTGAGACTCTTGCTATAATTTGTTAAAAAGAAGACAACTCCATATTGCAAACATTTCTGTAAAGTAATTCCATTGTTAGGTTTGTTCATTCATTCAACAAACATGTACTGAGTACCTATGATAGGGTAGGCTCTTTATTAGGTACTGGGGAAACAAGATTAAAGTAATCCCTGACTCCCAAAAGATAAGTCTAGCAAGACAGTAGCAAGTCACATTTAAATATAATGTAAAATTGCCTAGAAAGAGGCATGCACAGGGTTGCCGAAGTAGATTGGGCTGTAGTGCTAGAAATGATGTCATAGTAGAATGATGGTGATGGGGTGGTTGGGTGGTGGGGAAGGAGAGGGAGATGGTGGTAGCAGTAGTAGAGTAGTGGAGGTTGGTGTTGATGGCTGGGGTGGGGATCTGAGAAAGCTTCCTGAGGAAGATAATTTTTGAATTGAGCATTGAAGGATAAATAGCAATTAGTCAAGTGGAAGAGTAGCATGTTTCCTTATTCTTTCCCCTGAGTGCCCCAAACATATATGTAATGTATTTCATTTCAAAATTCCAACTTATGTGACATGAGAACAACTCTGAGAGATTCTTCAAGTTCTCATCCTAAAGCTTGGCGTGGCTCTTCTGGTGTGTGGTATGCATCTCATGCATGCATTGTCACAACTCTCTGTACATTTGTAACCTATTCCACTGGAGAATGTATTACACACCACAATTTTTGCCCTCCTGTCAGTGTTTGATTCAAAGCATTACCTTCTCCATCGCCTTTGCTCTAGCAAGAAGTATACCATGCATCATCAGACCACCTAGTAACACTGACACTTTTATATATCCCTGAGAAATCGCTTTTGTAGCTGAAAGGCCCAAAAAGTTGTAGAGCAGAAATTTGGAGAAATAAGCAAAATAAAGACAACCTGTTAAATTCTCCAGTGGTAATGCACTTTACAAAAAATAGCATTCAGGGGATTAAGGTCACTGAGGTGAGAAAAATGATGCATGAGGCTGTCACATAAATCTCATCTGTGTACTACAACTTTTAAACTGTTCCAGGTCAGTAGGGATTTAAAATGCCTGGAAAACAGGAATGGGGCAGTCAGGACATTCCTCAAGGGATCCTCAAAAGAAATATAGACTTTTTATGTCTTTCTTGCCATAGAGACCATGAAACCATGAAGTCATTCTTGATACCCGGACACATGCTGGTCTCTGCTTAACACACCAACACATCTGCTTCTGATCTTCTGGCAGTTGTTTTCATTTTAGTTTCCATCAACATGTTTTCTGTTTTACTAATAAGTATTATTCTCTTCAACAGCTTTCCTAAGCATCTATCTATCTATCTATCTATCTATCTATCTATCTATCTATCTCTTGATTGTCCACAAAATTGACCAGCAATAGAAGACACTACCTATTTGTAGTACTGACTTGAATTGAAATGAAAAATCAGGCATGTAGTGGTGAGTGTTTTCTAATATTGATAGCTATTATTTAGTGAGGGGTTATTCTGTGCCAGGAATTGTCTAGTTGATTAAAGGATAATTTCCCACGTATCATACACCTTCCAGGTGTGTATTATTATCTTTTCACAAATAATACATATTTATAAAGGTAAAAGAATTTCAAAGACCATGTATTAGAAAGTAGGAAAAGCAGAATTTCAACCCGAGCTGATGTTCTTTCCGCCACATCTGATCAATTTTAATCTTTCATAGATGTACATGACTTAGAAATTTTCTAATTAGCCTTCACTGCACTTGAACTTAGATGCTTTCTAAATGTGAAGCAGACAAATGGGATCATTTCAACAAATTTAGATACATGACCCTTAGACTGAAAAGTTTAAAGATAGTAATGCAGGAGACTTTGTAGTGGAAAAGAAGAAAATTTCACAGAGAAATGGAATCTGAACTAAAAACTGTAAAGATGTATAAGAGATACAGAATAGAAAGGGGAAGATATTTTAGGAAGAGGGATATTATTTTGAGGAAATGTCACAGATAAGTATATTCATAAAAAGTGATGATAATCTAATTGTTCACTGATTGTATTAATAGTTTAAAACCTGAGCAGTACCAGGATGGGAAGTCAGGATCAAACAGCTGTGAAGGACTTATTGGTAAATGTAGGGTTCTCAAATTTCTCCCTGCCTTTTCTTTCTGTGTCCTGACCAAAAACTCACAGAGTGATTTGACTGCTCCATGATCCAGCCAGCTGCAGGTTTTTCCCAGCAGGCTTGAACTCAAACCAGGGCCTTGAACCTTCCCAGATACTGATAAAAGTATTGAGGTTGTAGCTCCAAACACTGAAAGCAACAGGCCCCATCCCTGAGCCAAATTCCTTTAACTCCTATATAAAATTGATAAGCTGACCCGTCCACTGCAGGACATAACCTGGGTAGAACACCCCTTTTCTCTTGCTGTCCTTTGCGAGGATTGCTGCAGCCTGCTCTGTGCTTTCGTCTAAGAAATGGTTTGGATTGATCACCCTGGCAATTAGTGCTTCTGTCTTAGGAGCCTCAACCTGCCTCATCTTGGGATGGTTTGGGGCACTGTCTTGTGGGAATTCCCCCCACCGCTGCTTTTGGGCTGATTCCAGCTGTGGGTTTGGCAGGACATTACAGGCATGGGGACTAAGGTTATACTTCACCTTTTGCTGGACGTAACCTCTGAAAGAAATGGTTTCTCCTCACTTCAGAAAGAAAAAGAATCCGAATTTCCTGGCATTTCATAAAAAGAATTTCCTTGCATTTCATAAAAAATCCCCAAATCTATTTTATGAGAATATCCATGCCAACCAGTGCCTTTGGAAGGCAAAGCTCTGTGGATTACGTCAGAGGACTGAGGTATGAAAAGTTTATAATTATTAACCCCTCCTCTTGCCTTTACAAAAACATCTGGTGCACCAACTTTCTTCACCCAGAAATCTTTCAAAGCATGAAGTTAATAAATGAGAATGTAATAGGTCTGATACTGGTATGGACTCTATGGGAAATAGCAAATTAGCTAATAATTTGTCTAAATTTCACAGGGTTCTAATGGAATTTTCACTTTAAGCCTTCTTTGGAAGTAATGTGTTTTTGTTTTCAAGTCCGGAACAAAGAAAGAATAAAGATGGTTTGATGTAGTGCAGCAGTTTGAAGATAGGTAAGCTGGGGGAGGGTGAGTAGGATTGGCAGTGATGCAGACCTGAAGGTGTTCAGGGCATGCCAAGGGATTCCATAATATCACATGCTTCCCAGGTGACCATGCCAATGCAGCAGAAAACAGCAAGGCAAATATTCAGCTGGTATGCTGCAGTCCTACATACCACTTGGCACCAATTTTTGATGGGTTAGGCACCTGTTCCAATTAGGTGAGGCCCATGCTATACTTGTGGTTAAATATTTTAAATATCCACCCCCAAAACAAGGCCAGCTACACTATTTGTGGGCCACAGTGCAGAAAGAAAATGTGGGGTTCCTTATTCAAACAGCAGGTAAACATTACTGTTGAAGATACTAAAATATGAAGATTTTTCTTTCTTCTGTAGCCTTTATCTCACCTGGTCACAGTATTTTTAATTTACTATGTCATTATACATTTAATACATTAACAATTGAATAAATAAAATTTCTAAAACTTTCAAAATGGTGACGGCAGGGCATTAAGCCAAGTGCATGGCCCATTTGAGTGTGTGTTTCTGCACACAGGTCGAATGCCCATTAAACTGATCTTGTCTGGAAAGTTGGAAAGTCTCAAACTTTAATAGCATCAAGGTGAGCATTTGGTGAGAGCAATTCTTTCAGAGTAAAGAATGAAGACAAGAAATAGACTAGGGACTTTGTATGTTTTACAACAAAAGACATCCAGGAGTACCAGGTACTATCCTGGAGGTGTAGGACACAAGCAGACAAGGAATATTGATACCAGCAGAGCACATGTTATGGACTTTCACAAACTCCTTGAGGAGGAATCCTGCAGGAGCCTGTGGGCTGCAGGCTGGTACCATTAGGTGAATTCCTATCTTTTTTTTTTTTTTGAGACGGAGTCTCACTCTGTCGCCCAGGCTGGAGTGCAGTGGCTGGATCTCAGCTCACTGCAAGCTCCGCCTCCCGGGTTCCCACCATTCTCCTGCCTCAGCCTCCCGAGTAGCTGGGACTACAGGCGCCCGCCACCTCGCCTGGCTAGTTTTTTGTATTTTTAGTAGAGACGGGATTTCACCATGTTAGCCAGGATGGCCTCGATCTCCTGACCTCGTGATCCGCCCGTCTCGGCCTCCCAAAGTGCTGGGATTACAGACTTGAGCCACCACGCCCGGCCTAGGTGAATTCCTAAATGGTTGAATTGACCCTGCCTGTCAGCTGCTGATGTGTTAGTTGGTCTCAACCGAGAAAGAAGTCTACAGGGTGTGGGGCAGAATTTCAAACTCCCTTTTAGTCTTTGGTCAATATTTTTACTCAATGACTTGGAAGGACACTTATGAGGGAATGAAACTGTGAAGAGGAAATCCATTTAATGACAGAAATGAATAAAAAACCTTGGCCCTTTATTTCAGCCTTCCCAAATTTAAGAAGTATAGCTTAATATGAAAAAAGTCAAGCAAGCAAGGCATAGGAATAGGATCTTGGAAAATGTGGATTCATAGTTGTATATGTAAAAAAGACCTAAAGGCTTTTCTGTAACTATAGCAAATTCATGTGAGTCAGCAGCATGAAGTAGCTAGAATAAAATAGCTAATTTGCTGTTGAACTACATAAATAGAAGTGTAACATAAGACAAGGATGGCGACAATGAAATTCCACTTGGTACACTTCAGATCACACCTGTGGTATTGTATTTAATTTCTAAAAAAGTGATGTGAACAACTGAGACTATGATTATTGGAACTGAGCAGGTTTTGCTACCCTACTGAGCAGGTAGGGACTTAAAACAATGGAGTATCTACCCTACTGAGCAGGTAGGGACTTAAATCAATGGAATATCTACCCTACTGAGCAGGGAGGGACTTAAAACAATGAAATTTAAAGCAGAGTAGAAAAGTGGGATTATTTTGTTTTGAAGAAAGGAAAACTTGATAGAGAAGAGTGAAGAGGAGAAAGAAAGAAAGGAAAGGTATTTCTGAATATCTGAAGAGCTCTCATGTGGAAGAAGAATTAGTTTAACTAATTTAACCGAAGTGTGAAACTACAGCCAATGGTAACTACAAGGAGAGGGTAGATTTCAGCTCAGTATTGGAAGAAACTCTGAATTATAAGAGCTTTCGTAAAGAAGAAATGAGCTGCTTTGAAAAGTAATAAATTCCCCGTGGGTGGAGCCCTGGTATGGTGTTATCAAAAGAGGGTAAGTTGTATAGTCAGACAATTAGGGTTCACATTCAGGCCTTGACACTTATTAGTTAGTATAACTTGGTAAACTGCTTAACATCTCCTGGTTTTAGTTTCTGATGGAGGAGGATGTCTAACTTTACTAGAATTGTTTGGAACATTAAAGAAAATCTATGTAAGTCCCTGATACACACTCAAATATTGTGCTCATAACATATGGAATATGCATTACAGGAAGTATATATCACTGGACACAAGTATATGAACATGTTTCTGGTCACAGAGGCTTACTTAGACCTCAAGATCTCTATCTGCAGGCCTTTAATAAGTAGGAACTTGCTTAACAGTCCTCATCAGACTTCCCCTTAACTCAAATCATAAAAGCTAAGATGATTAGAATTTGCCTACATGAATATTTTAAGAGCTTTCCTAGTGAATCATCAGTTTTTACATGACCATATTAAATATGGTATGGTGAATTTTGATATTCAAAGCAAAAAAAAAAAAAAGTAAATGGAATTTAATGTATCATAAGCCTAAACTAAAATATCTACATTCTTATCTTATTTTCTGATCCTATTTTCTCTGAAGCATATTTTAAAAACCATGGTATTTTCTAGACTGGGATGGATGAATTAGGGAAGAATTATAGAGATCAGTACTCTCACACCCAGCCAAGTGAGATAAGATAAATTCCATTTTATAGCTGGAATAACTGAGATAATCCCAGTGGTAAATATATTGGGTGCCTTCCACATGTCTATTGCTGGGGCAGATGCTTTACATTCTCTGATTCAGTCCTTGCAGCAACCCTGAGTGAAGCAAGCCTTGTTATCTTTCTTCCAAGGTGAGGGGCAGAGCTCTGTGAGGACTGAGACCATGCCTCTTTTATTCACCACACTTACCTAGAAAAATAACTGGCATATTAGGCACAGGGGAAATATTTGTTGAATCAATGGACAAAGGAACAAACAAATGAAAACACGGAACCACAGAAAGAACAAGCAAACTGACTGAGGTCACAAAGCCCTTTAAATGCTGAAAGTTGACGCAGACTTGGGTCATTGTGTTGGCCCTCCTCAAAAAGAGCTGCAGAATCTACCTGTATGCCCTGGGTTTTCATGCACAGTATAAGGTGCCATGGCTAGTAATATGCATTTTCATATGGAAAGATCATTGACTATCTGGTAACTGATATTGGGTGCATCTGAGATAAAATATTATTACAGATTTTTAGCCTCTACAGTGGCATTGTTTTGGAAGCTTTTATTTCTTTTTTTACACAAGTTGATTCCACTATTCTTTCTATATTAGATACTATTTTGAGTATGTCTTCTTTTCTCCTTTTGATTATGAAAACAATATATGGGAGACAACAAAATTACGTAGACTTGGATGTGAATCTTGATTACCATATATCAGTTGAGTGACCTTAGGCAAGTTACTTAATGGGAATAATTCTTCCTACATAGGTTCTTTTGTTTTCATTTTTGGTCAGAAATAAATGAAATATGTGCATATATATTGTAAGCATTCAATACCATGAATGATAAATTATTAACAATATATGCTTTTCGTAACAAATGTAAAGGTGTTGAAAATAAAGTAATAAAACACTCCCAATTCCATTTTCAAAGATTAGTAGTTAGTAATTTGTTGTGTGTTCTTCTATCTTCTTCTCCTCTGTTTACATTTCTAAGGTTTTTTGTAAGCTGCTCTTCTTGTTTTTACCTCAGCAAGAGGCTAATTGGATGACGATATAAAAGCTGAAAAATGTCAGGCACGTCTTCCTTACCAAAGAATTTTGGTGCTGTGTTCACAGAGCCAAAGTGGGCATTTCTTTGTCCTTTAAATTACTTTTCTGTTCAAGGAGTGATGAAGTTGAAGGTTGTTCCCTAGGACATCTGGAAGGCAGTAATCATTCTATGCTCTAATTGAAGAATAAATGTCCAGTTTTACTCTGTGCTTTTTCCAGGCCTGTGCTAATCAGGATGCTGGATCTTTGGGCTTTCAGATAATTAGTGATGGACGTTTGCTCTGGTTGTTCAATAACCCTCCCTTTTTCTTTTTCAATGCCTTCTCATTAGTAAGCCAAAGAGAAATTGCATCAGAGCAGCTGAATACACATTTATGTGGCTCAAATATTATACCATTGCCCGTTCGTGAATTACTCAAGGACTTGGGAGTATGTAACTTGAAAACCAGGTATGCTTCTAGAGATGAGAGTGGATTGCCTTTAACAAGGGACACACTCAGATGCAAGCAACCAATGGTGGAAAATGTCATGTGGCTGTTTTCTTCCTGGCTAGCTCTGTTCATCGGAGCAACAGAATTCAGCTAAGGTCAGGGACTGAGGGGTTGATGAGCTGGTAATTTTGGCTCTCACTTCATCTCAGGAAGGCACTATGTTGTCAGAAATACACTTGCTATTCTCAGGAGAGAGGGCATTAAAATCCAAAGCAGTTACTGAATGCTCAGAGCAAAGATTCTAGAAACCGTCACTAGCCTAGAAAGATAAATAAAAAGCAGATGTAAGTAGGAGTTAGGAAGCACTGGCCATGGGTTTTTTGTATGTTCTAACTGCTGAGAGTTTTGTTCCTGGCTGGAGTAGATTTCTAAAATTCTCATCATCACTGTCGTTTTCATCATCACCATTATTTTCTTCTTCTTCATCATCATCATCATCAGCAGCAAGCAGCAGCATATTTGTTATGTGTGAATGCGCAGGGACAGAAAGCTGCTTGACTTGTCTTCTGTTAGACTGGTGGATATAGCATGTTGTGGGTGAAATTTTGTCCTGCCTTAAATATGTTCAAGTCCACACACTTGGTACCTATGGGTGTGATCTTATTTGGAAACAGTATTTGCAGATATAATCAAGTTAAGATGAGGGTCATGTTGGATTGCAGGAAGAGGAAGGGTTCCTAAATTCAACACTGGTGTCCTTATAACACCATGTGAAGATACAGAGAGACACACGTGGAAGAATGCCATGTGGAGTTGGAGGCAGAGACTGGGATGATGCAGCTGCCAACCCACACACATGAAAGATTGCAGACAACCATCAGAAGCTAGGAAGAGGCAAGGATGATTCCTTCCCGAGAGCCTTCATGGGGAGCATGACCCTGCTAACACTGGGAATTTGGACATCTAGGCTCCAGAGCTGTGACAGAATATGTTTCTGTTCTTTTAAGCCACCGAGTTTGTGACTTTTTGTCACGGCAACCCTAGCAAACTAATAGATAACATGCATGAGACTGACCTCCACCTGTAAGTACATTTTCAGGAGGACTAGAGTTATTTTCTGTTCTCAGATTGACCTTTATACTGCTTCTTATTCACTATTGCCTCCCTGAGGAAAATACAGAAATAGGGTGTTCTTACAGTCCTGAGGCACTCATGGGCATACACACCATCTTAGGTTGGGTTTCCTTAGAAGTAGACACTGACATGAGGGTTTGTGTGAAAGTAGTTTCTTTGGAGACAATCCAAGGAAGCACTGATGAGGGAGTGGGGACCTGGGATAGGGAAGGGAAGAAACAAATAAAGAGCCCATTACTGATCAGTTTACCACTGTGGGCAACCAGGGCTTAATTCTACTGGGGAACTCTGGGAGACGATGCAAAACATACTTTAGAATACCCTTCCACCCCCAGAAGAGGGGAGTTGGAGACCTTTTGCCATAAATATGCCTTTTTTTCTTCCAAAAATCTTGTCCTTTTTTTCTATAGCATTGCGTTTTTAGAATTTGTTGTTGTTGTTTTTTAAATAACCTCTGTGAGATCAACCTCTCAATCTGCATATTCAAATTTCAAAGTCATAATGAGCAGGACTTTTCTTGGATAAAAACTAATCAAACTTTATGTATTATCTTACTCCTTTCCATGATAATGTTGGATCCCTCTAGCCTGTCAGTCAGTGTGTAGTTATCATTCTGGAGCCCTCCTCCTCCATTTGCCTCTGCACACACATTACCTGGATTAGAACCCTTAGTCCAGCTCTTGTCTACACTGTGTGTTATGCACAATACCTGGTGAAGGTTAAGAGAACAAATCCTTGAAGGGTAGCTTTGAGGTCACATGTCCACATACTCTGAGTCTGCTTAAAGCAACGCAGTGTAACTCCTTTGAGGATTTGAATTTGCCAACAGCTTACCAGGTGTGAAAGCCTGTTTACTTGATCTTTAAATTGTTTTTCTTCAGTCTTATTCTTAGCTACTGAGTCAGAATGTCTGTTTTAGAAATGTACTTTTAAGCTTTAGATTTGATTTGGCAAAGAGCATACATGAAAAAGTTAGCAAAAATGATTTAATTTGTCTCTTTAACCAAGGAAATGATGAACGGGTCCAGGAATTACATTTTTCATGTATTCGCATAGAAAGATTTGCCCTACAAGAACATACTGTCCCCAAGTCAGAGGGCCTTTTGGGTATTGCAAGTTCTGTTAAGAAATTCAAGGCATGCAGGAGAGAAAAGTTTTATGTCACCTCAAACTATAGCAAGTGGCAATGGAACACCTGTCAAATGAACCTGGCTTTCACTCCAACAGCAGCAGCATCATTGAAACTTTCAAGGTGTGATAAATTATTATCCACCATCTGTTTTACCAAATGTTAATTCTTCTTGAACCAAAATTACAGTCCAGCAAATGAGCTCTTAGCAAAGCAACAAGTCATCATTCATATGAGGCTGTAGAGAGAACTTGAGCCAGAAATTATTACCACAAATGATTTGCCAGAAACAAAGTGGAATCTTATTAAAGGCCAGACAAAATGGTGAATTAGATAATGAGAGGCAAAATAAGCAGCCAACTATAGGAAGAGGGAGAAATAATGTCTCCAGAGGGTAAACTAGAAGATGATTTTTATTCTGTGTTATCCTTTAGAAAACAATTACTGACCATCTCCAGAAACTTTGTCACATGCCCTTTGTCCAGGGTTACTGAAGTTAGAGCCCCAGAGTTGTGAGATGCAGTTTTCCTGGGTTTTTGTTGTCTCCTGTGATTGTCACAGGATCACTGTGTAGACAGCCTATATCTGTCCTTTCTTTTAAATCTTTCTGAACTCTTCATACTACTGCTTTATTATAAATACATTAAAAAATGAGGACATGAAATGGAAAGTTGTCTAGGGGTTAGACTGTAATAATGTCTCCCTGGAAATTAGGATTAGGTTTCTGAAAACCTTTGGGATAGGAAGTTTCAGTTGAATAACTAAAGATTATATACAGGAGAATACAGGAATAGGTCTCAAGTATGACTCTGAAAGCCCTGATAAACATGTACTTACACCTAAACCTATGACCATCTGTTTCTATGTTTATGTCTTTACCTTTATCTATATCCATGTGTATAGCTAATTTTAATATATTTAAAATTTTTTCAGACATCATTTTTTTCTAATTTTTATTTTATTTTAAGTTCTGGGATACATATGCAGGACATGCAGGTTTGTTACATAGGTAAACGTGTGCCATGGTAGTTTGCTGCACTTATCAATCCATCATTTATCCTGATTTCTCACTCCCCCGGCACCCCCAGATATGCTCATGTGTGTTGTTCCCCTCCCTGTGTCCATGTGTTTTCATTGTTCAGCTCCCACTTACAAGTGAGAACATGCAGTGTTTGGTTTTTTGTTCCCGTGTTAGTTTGCTGAGGATAATGGCTTCCAGCTTCATCCATGTCCCTGCAAAGGACACAGTCTCATTCCTTTTTATGGCTGCATAGTATTCTATGGTGTATATGTACCACATTTTCTTTATCCAGTCTATCATTGATGGGCCTTTGGGTTGATTCCATGTCTTTGCTACTGTGAATAGGGCTGCAGTGAACATATGAATGCATGTATATCTATAATAGAATGATTTATATTCCTTGGAGTATATACCCAGTAATGGGATTTCTGGGTCAAATGGTATTTCTGGTTCTAGATCTTTGAGGAATTGCCACACTGTCTTCCACAATAGTTGAACTTGTTTACATTCCCACCAACAGTGTAAATGTGGTCCTATTTTTTCACAGCCTCACCAACATCTGTTGTTTCTTGACTTTTTAGTAATTGTCATTCTGAGTGGCATGAGATAGTATCTCATTGTGGCTTTGATTTGCATTTCTCTAATGATCAGTGATGTTGGGCTGTTTTTCATATGTTCGTTGACTGCATAATTGTCTTCTTTCGAGAAGTGTCTGTTCATTTCCTTTGCCCACTTTTTTATGAGGTTGTTTTTTTTTTTTTTCTAGTAAATTTCAAACATCATTATTTTAATGGTATAGGTTACAGCAACAGATAACTATGTATATGTAAAGGCATGTATTTATGTAAAGATATAAACATAGACACAGGTAGACTGTAACTATGTAGTTACAGTCATTCAAACAATACTATTTCAAATGGACTCTATATTTTACATATCTAAAATTTTAAAAATCATAAATTTAATGCAGTATTTCCAATTTCTTTCATCTTCAGGTGACTTTCTGAGATACCATTTCTGACAATTTTGGTGGTAAATCCTTCAACACTTGGATCACCAAGTTTTTAGATTTTCTTCCTTCTCTTCAGAAATTGAAGTTTGTAAAATTGTTTGAGAAGTTTTATCAGTTCTTGGATGCATTTGAATGACACTTCCCAGAGGACCAAATAAACTGTATAGTTTGGATGCATTTGAAAACTACACACACATACACACACACACACACACACACACACTATTATGTGTTTACTGAGCACATTATAACAGATAATTTAATTATTGAATATTTGAGGATATTAACAAAAGGTCAAAGAAGAAAATAAATCATTCATAATGCTATCATCTCAAAGCAGCCATTGTTAACATTTTGGTACTTGTCCTTCCAAATATATATTTTAAATATTTCCAAACCTAATTGTTCTAATGGCATAGTGAGGTTAAAGCAACAGTAATTATCTTAAACTTCCCTGACTTGTGCTCCCTCCAGCCTGATAAAGAGCCTAAGCTCTCCCTTATCACCATACCATGCCACTGTGGCAAGTCCAAAGTGGGTCCTATAGGCTCCTAAACAAGCATGTCTTCTGCACTCCAAGTCTACTGTGTAAAACCACTCCATGACAGCTCTTCGGTCACCTTGTCTTTATCTTCCTTGAAGATACCTTGTCTGTCACAAGGGAACTGTCTTCAGGTCCTCCCTAAACTGCAAAATCTTGAACTTGAGCTAACAAAATAAGCCAATGCCCTGCAGTCCTCACTGTGGCAGAGCCATACTGTGTTTCATACCCCATGTGCTGTGTCACTATCCTGGGACCCTGAGAAGAGGCGCTGGACCTCAAGCCTAACAAAGTATTCCACAAAAACCTCTCCTTTTACCAGCATCTGCTCATTTTTTAGGACTCAAAAAATGCATAGCAACTGGGGAACAAACACTGTTCTGTTTGCTGCACCCTCTGTTTTTGACACCCCAGGCCCAGCAGAGTACATTTATCTCTGCCTATTAATGTGTGCAAACAGATTCCTTTACTGGCCCCACCAATTTAATCAGATATACTATCAAATCTAGGCTCAAGCAGAGATCCCTATGATATGTTTGCTTTAGCTAACACTTTTTTTTTCTTTACAGTGGGAGGAAACTTAAATAACTTTCAGTAAAAAAAATAAAATGATTTTATCAAGGTTTCCTCTTTCTCTTCAATTCTTGGTTCCATTCTCTTCAAATAGTAGGCATGATGACCATGGTTAGCATGAGTTCCACCTCAAAATCTTAACAATTCCATCAGGAAGAGATTATTTTTTCCCATTTGCTTTGACAAAATTATCAGTGAAGCATCTGACTGTCCTGGTTTAGGACACGTGCTTATTATTTAGCACTCACTCTAGCCTAAGGATGGCTTACTGTGATGGGCTACAGCTGTGTTCAATACTCAATTACACCTGTGTTACCTTCCTGCTCCCAAGACCTGCAAAGGTGTACAGGTCAAGAAGAGGCCCATGAGTAAGTACTCAAGGACTGAAGAATATTATGAGAATCAGAGTGGAGAAGGATTGGTTTTCAAAAAGATGCTAGATAGACAATACCTGAATATCTACTATCATATATACATATATATTTTGTTGTTATTGTTATCATAGAAGGTAAGCTCCCTGCAAGTAGGGTTTTGGTTGCTTTGTTCATTATTGTGTCCTCATCATCGTGGTATATATTTTAAAAATTATTTTCACTTAAGATTGTATCATGACCATTTTCCTATGTGATTAATTTTTTTTTTTTTTTTTTTTTTTGAGACGGAGTCTCACTCTGTTGCCCAGGCTGGAGTGCAGTGGCACC
>NC_045439.1:69182609-69246057 GCF_002776525.5 Piliocolobus tephrosceles | reverse complement strand
CTGGATCTCCTGACCTTGTGATCCGCCCGTCTCGGCCTCCCACAGTGCTGGGATTACAGGCGAGGGCCACCGCGCCTGGCTTAAATATTTTTTATAACATGATTTTAAGGACTCTACAGCATGCTATTGTTTGCAGTCCCCTACTTATTGCATCATTTTCTCCCAGTGGTGCGAACCATTGTATTTGTACTGTGATTTCCATCCTTTCATAGTATAACCATCTCTTCTGATCAATGCTGCCCAACTGAGAGAAAACATGCAGTGCACATTCAGTGATTTGTTTTGAAAGTCTCTTTGCACCTCCTTATAAAATTGTATCAAATCATTTAAACCTCAAAGTTCCTGTTTTAATTTATGTAGTTTAGTACTAGATCCCTCTGTGTCTTGCTTCCTAAGTTGTAAAATAAGCCTGATAGTACTACTCACCTCACAGGGCTATTATCGTCATAAATGAGTATAGTATTGCCTGGCACATACTAAGTACTCAATAATTATTGGTTAAAATAGCCGTTATTATTGTTAACTGCTACATTGCCTTTCTCTGAAAGTAGGGTTTATATGTTAGTATGAGAGCACTGGGCTTAATAAGTGGAAGGGGCTAGCACTCTGACAACAGAATCTGCAGGATATCAAATATAAATTACTGCTTTTTGTAGTAATAATTGATGTATATAAAAAATTTGATTTGCTCCAATATGTTCCACAACATACTGGCTTTTATTTTCATGATGCTGGGCTCTTCTGTATCCTGACCATTCTGTATTTGTGTTCTTTTATGGGGGCACCCTCTCTCTTTCAGTCACATTTAATATTCAGTTTTTCTAGTGGTAGGAGGAGCATTTTAAAATGATTTCTATGAGTCCTCATTGGAAATGAATTCCCTACTGTAGCATCATAAGGTTTCATATGTAAAACTATTAAACTTGAGAGCTGGAGCTGATGAGGCCTACCATCTAAGCACTTTATGTTCAATAACATTTGGCCTTCTAAAGCACTGCATAATTAGAATAATATTTTTTTTTTTTTACCAGATTAGAAAGTCATCACTGCCTGTGCAGTTGCAGGAGGGAGAACAAGCTTGGAAATCAACAATCCAGACTTCCAAGCTTCCACCGTTCATTCATTTCACCTCATAGGCTAGTCACAACACAAATCAGTGGTCACTTGGAGTCATGGATCCAATATGCACACAACTGTGGAAGAAATGCAGAGACAATTTAATGTGTCTTCAGTGAAGAACTGGCAGTTGTGGGAGGAATACTGCAGGTCCTCTTCTACTTTCAAAGGTGAGCTCAAGGGCAGTGGTCTTGTCTGGCATGTTTTTATATCACCAGTGCCAGTGCAACCATAACCAAATGCCTCCTACTGGCCTGGATCTATGGCAGGAGACTTACCTGATCTCACTGAATTCCCATCACAGCCTGAGGGGTAGGCAGCAGTGGACTCGTTTAAGAACCAGAGTGAGAAAACTGTGCAATTAAGTAGAGTAGCAGGGTGAGAAAACAGTTTCAGGTCTGTCTGCCACAAAACTCGTGTCTGAGAGGCATGTGACGGGGAGTCGGGAAATGGACTCTGTAGCTGAACTATCTGACCTCCAACCCTGGCTCTGCCACTGACTGGCTGTGTCACTTAATCTCTCTGTGTCTCCAGTCCTGCAATGCAAAATGAGAATGGTAACAATACTTGCCTCAAAGGCTATAAGCTTAAATGACTTTGTAGTACTGCCTGGAATATACTATATGTTCAGCAAATATCAGCAAAAATAACCATTATTGTTATGGTTGTTTTTGTTATTGTTATTGTTACACTGCCCTTCTCTAAGAGAGGGTTTTAAATTTTGGCATTAGGACACTGGGCTCAATAAATAGGACGGAGCTAGCACTCTGGTACAGAATCTGTAGGTTATCAGAGATGAATTACTACTGCTTGACTTCCTTTAGTGTATCTTAGTATCTTTTCTTCCATTATGTTTGGATCTTGCTCTGGCTCACCTGGAGCCATTCCCTAGAAAGAGACAGAATGTACTAAAATTCTACCTAGGAAACACTTTCCACACCAGTGTACCTGTCCATAGGAAGTCATAAAAATTCATGGAAAATTTCATCTTAAGAGTAAAACTGATCCAACAAAGGACAAAGCACAGCAGTGATGCACTTTTGCTAACTTTTTTTCGGGTTCTGTTTCTCAAGATAAATACATAATGGTGAATATTTTAATCCTCCAAGAATTTCATTTTATACAATGATTAATAACATATATTTTATCTACAGAGAAGATCATGGAATCTAATACATCTAATTTAATTTTTTCCCTTAAATAATGATTAGATAAGTATTGAAATGTGAATCTCCTTTTCTTTAAAGCAAAGGAGAAATGTGTACTTATTGCACTTCTTGCTTGACCAAATTATTTTTGTGGAATCTTTTTGTTGACTACTCATGATCAAGAGGCACATGGTGTTGATCATTTCTTTTAATGTTTGCAACTGTTCTGTGGGTGTGGTTGAGTATTAAGAGGATGTGGGGGCAGTGGAAGAATTTGTTTTGCTTATACTGTTTCTTTCGTTAGAAAAACATTTTTTTAAGAAATGCACCGATATTTTGTACATTTCAAAGACATGAAAGGTAATCTTTATATTTGGAAAAAGAATATTGGAAAGATATCATAGGCAGCTGTTACTTTTTACAAACAATTTCTTGGAGATCCTGAAAATTTTTGTTGTTGATGATCTGGCTCTCACTTAGCAAACTTGAAATTCAACTAGTTTTAATTGTATATTTACTTCTTTTCATTATTCAGTTGTTTATAAAATACTATATCATAAATATTTACTATAACCAGCACATGTGTACAGTGTAAAATTTGATAAATTTTGACATAGGTACGCACCCATGAAACCATCACCATAATCAATATATAGTCAACCCTCAGTATTTGCGAGGGATTGGTTCCAGGACCTCCTGCATACCAAAATCTGTGGATGCTCAAGTCCTTGGCATAGGACTTGGCATACGCTTTGCCTACAACCTAACTCATATCCACTTGTATACCTCAAATCGTCTCTAGATTACTCATAATACCTAATACAATGCAAATGCTATATAAATAGTAGTAGTTACACTGTATTGTTTTTTTCATTTTTATTTTTGTAGTAGTATTGTTATTTTTTTCATTTTTTTTGTCAGTATTTTCAATGTGTGATTGGTTGAATTGTAGATGTGGAACCCGGGGATATGGAAGGCTGACTATAGTAAATATATCTATCATGACCACCTCCAAATTTGTTCAAGCCCTTTTGTAAGCCCTTCCTCTTAATCTTCTCTGATTACCCACACTGCTTCAGGCAACAACTGATCTGCTTTCTGTTACTATATATTAGTTTGCATTTTAAATGTTTTATATAAATAACCATACAGTATGTATTTTTTTTTTAATTTGGCTTGTTTTGTTCAGCATAAATATTTTGAGATTCATCTCTATTGTTCTTTTTATCATTTTTATTCATTTCTCTCTATAGGTAAATGATTTTCTATTGCATAGATATTGCTACAGTTTATCCATTTACTGTTCAATGGACATTTGCATTGTTTCCAGTTCTCAGCTATTCCAAATAAAGCTTTGCTGAAGAAAAATACTTTAGACAAGTTAAATTTAATAGAGTTTAATTGAGCAAAGAAAAATTAATGAATGAATCATGCTGCTCTTAGAACTGGAACAGATTCTAAGAACTCTGGCCTGCCATGTTGTTGGGCAGCATTAATGGACAGAAAACAGAAGTGAGATACAGAGACAGTTTAGTTGGTTACAGCATGGTGTTTGCCATTATTTGAATCAGTGTCTTGTGATTGACTGAAGCTCAGCTACTGTAATTGACTGAGACTCAGCTATTTGATCTAAGGGTATTGTATGGGTCCGTTCTCACATTGCTATACAGAACTACCTGAGACTGGGTAGTTTGTCAAGAAAAGTGATTTAATTGACTCATAGTTCCATAGGCTGTACAGGTGGCATGGCCGAGGAGGCCTCAGGAAACTTCCAATCATGGCGGAAGGTGAAGGGGAAGCAAGCACATCTTAACATGGTGACAGGAGAGAGTGAAGAGGGAAGTGCTATACACATTTGAACAACCAGATCTCGTGATAACTCACTCACTTTCACGAGAACAAGGGAGAACTCTGCCCCCATAATCCGATCAACTCTAACCAGGCCCCTCCTCCAACATGTGGGGATTACAATTCAGCATGAGATTTGGGTGGGGATACAGAACCAAACAATATCAAGTATACTTTTAAATTAGACCTTTAGTTAATTTATGTATTCTTAGGTTGCAGTTCATTACATAAGGACTTGAGTATGGAGGCATTCTCAGGCCAAATTTATTTTAGTTTAATGTTTTCTATCAATTGGATTTTGAGAGGAAGACCACTGGAGTGTGACAGTCATCACATCATATCACATCATATCATGGGTACATATTGTCAATAGGCCTGATCAATGTTGACGTTAACCTTGATCACCTGGGTTTCTTCATTATAAAGTTTTTCTCCCCCACCCCTTTTCATATTTGTAATGTATTCCTTGGAAGGAAGTCATTATGAACCACCACATTTAAAGAGTGGGGAGTTATGCTCCAGTTTCTTGAGACTAGAGTGTTGGCATACATTATTTTAAATTCTTCTGCATTGGAAATTTGTCCATTCTCCCAAGTTATTTGTTTATTCAATGGCTTATATTCATACAGATTTATAGGCACTCATGAGGATTTTTTTGTACTTTGGATTATAACCTAATATTAAATTTTTGCTTGAATTGTTCCAGCTTTGTTCCTGTTCCATTGCTTAGTGTTTTATTGGGAGCTCTTTCAGTTGACTCCTAGACCCCCTTTGACATATGCTTGTCATTGTGGGTTTTTTTTTTTTTTTTTTTAACACCTTCTTACTCTGGCACTATAAGATGCTTCAGGTATGTCTTGTATATTTCCTGCCCTAACCGTAGAATCAGCCATTTATCCCAGGACCCCGGCTTTTTATTGGATAATAGTATTTAAAACCAAGATTTGAGCACTGGATGTGCTTTTTGCTGCTAGGCCCTCTCAGCAGTTAGGAGAAAGAGATGTATTCTAACCTATGTATATAAACTTATCTAAAAGTACTTCCATGTGTAACCAACCTTATGTATATTGAGTTAGACATGAGCTCATGCCGATGCTCCCAACTCTTTCTCTTGCTTATCTGTAACTTTCCACACTCACTACCTGCCATCCATCTACTTAATTATTCAATTTTGGTATGTACATGTGGGGCTTTCAGAATTGTTAACCCAAACTTCAATGGGAAACAGCTTTTATCAACTAGACTACAGTGCTCATGAGAAGTTCCTATTGCTGTTATTATTATAGACTCCATTAATTTCCAAATTTTCTTAGGTCTGAAACTAATTCCGCCACCCAATTTTGTGAGATTGTTTCATACATGTGTAATACATTTAGTTACTTTTTTATATCCCACATTTTCTGCTGGGATCCTCTTAAGTGATTTTTAAAAAATTTTCATACATTGAAGTGTACCTTTTTTGCTTTAAGTTTCTTTGGAATTTGAAAAATAATTCATGTCTTGCATTCACAATTACAGTATCATACAGAATAATTTCCATACCTAATAAATCATCTGTGCTTCTCCTATTCAATCATTTACCTCACCCTCTGTGTCCCTGGAAACTACTCATTACCATTTCTATACCTTTTCTAGGCTGTCATAGAATTGGAATCAGTTAGTAAAGAGCTTTGTCAGAGTGGCTTCTTTCACTTAGCAATATACATTTAAGATTCATCCACTTTTTATGGCTTGATAGCTCATTTCTTTTTATTGCTGAATAACATGCCATTGTATGCATGAACCATGGTTTATTTACCTATTGAAGGGCTTCTTGTTTGCTTCCAGTTTTTGATGATTTTAAATAAAGTAGCTACAAACATTCACAAGCAGTTTTTACATGAACATAGTTCTTAAATCAATTGGGAAAATACCTAGAAGCTTGATTGCTGGATTGTATGGTAAGACTCCGTTTAGATTTATAAGAAATGGCCAAACTGTCTTCCAAAGTGGCTGTATTGTTTTGCATTCCTGCCAGCAATGAATGAGAGTTCCTGTTGCACCACATCCTAGTACACTAGTTAGTTATTAGTATTGTCAGTTTTTAATTTTAGTCATTCTAATAGGTGTTTGGTGGTATCACATTGCTGTTCTACTTTGTAATGATAAACGATATAGAGAGTCTTTTCATATACATATTTGCCACCTGTATGTTTTCTTCCAGGAGGTGTTTACTTAGAACTTTTGCCCATGTTTTCGTTGGGTTGTGTAAAAATAAGTAGTTACAATCAAAGCTGATGGAACTTTAAATTATTTTGAGTCTTAAAGGAACGTGATTATAGGACCTGAGTTATATAAACTAGCTGTAACTCTTGTTCCTCTGATTATAGATTGGCCTTTTTCTTTACCTGCATTTTTTGTAAAATGTTGTAAAAGACTAAAGGGCACCAAAGAAGACCCCTTCCGTCTTCACTGTTGATCTTTATTACAGATTGACTTCCCTCTTATTTCTCTTACACAAAGACCTCAGGACTATCACATTGTGTAAGATGGAATGTAAATTATACTCTTTTAAATTGAAAAAGAAAAAGAAAACAAGTTGTAACTAATCAAATCGTTGTAACTCTTAAACTAGTCCTGTGTGAAAAATGTTGTAATCCTGTTAAATTTCTTTGTTTTCTGCCTATATAAGCAAGACCTTAACTTTTCAGCTTTGGAGCACTGACTAAGTTGGCCATTCTTGCTTAGCACTTGAATAAATTCTTTTAAATTGTATTCTTATCCTTCCAATTATTTCAAGTTGATAGTTTTTTTTTCTTATTGTTGATTTTTAAAAGTTCATTGCTTATTTTCGATGTAAGTCTGTAATCAGATATGTGTGTTGCAAACATTTTCTCTCTGTGGTTTGCCTTTTCATTCTCTTAAGAGTATTTTTTCAGAGAAGTTTTTAATAATTTTAATAGAACCCAGTTTATCAACGTTTTCTTTTGTGGATTATGCTCTTGGTCTTGCATTAAAAACTCATCAGCAAACCTAATGTAGAGTTTCTCTCTTTTTTTTTTTTTCAAGATGTTTACAGTTTTGCACTTTACATTTAGGTGTATGGCACATTTTCAGTTAATTTTTGTGTAAATTGTAAGATTTGTGTTTGGGTTCTTTTTTTTCTTTTTCTTTTGTAAGAACATCCAATTGTTTTGGCACTATTTATTGAAAAGACTATCATTTATTTATGTATTTATTTATTTAATTGCCATTGTTCCTTTGTCAAAGTTCAGTTGACTGTATTTGTGTAGGTCTATTTTGGGTTCTTCATTTTGTTTCATTGTTCTATGTGTCCTTTCACCAAATCCATGCTGCTTTGATTACTGTAGCCTTATAATAAGTTTAGAAATAGGGTTGTGTTAGTCCTCCAGCATTGTTCTTCTTCAGCATTGTGTTGGCTGTTCTTAGTGCCTTGCCTTTTCATATAAACTAGAATCTGCTTAATGAAATCTACAAAATAGCTTGCTGGTGTCTTTTATTTTTTCTTTTACAACTCTCTCTGTTGCCCAGGCTGTAGTGCAGTGGCATGATCGTGGCTCACTGCAGCCTCAACCTCCCAGGTTCAAGCAATCCTCCCACCTCAGCCTCCTGAGTAGCTGGTACTACAGGTGTGTGCCACCATGCCAAGCTAATTTTTTATTTTTTGTAGAGAAAGTGTTTTCCTATGTTGCCTGGGCTGGTCTTGGACTCCTGGGCTCAAGAGATCCCTTGTCATTGGCTTCCAAAGTACTGAGATTATAGGCATGAGCCACTGCACCTGGCCTACTGGTATGTTAATTGGCTTCACATTAAATCTTCAGAGCAAGTTGTGAAGAATTGATAACTTAATTACCAATATTGAGTCTTCACATCCATGAACATGGAATATTGCTCCATTTATTTAGATCTTTTATTATTTTCATTGCCGTTTTATAGTTTTCTGCATATAGGTTTTGTACGTATTTGCCAGACATAACTAGATATTTCATTTTGGGGGTACTATTGTAAATGGTTTTGTGTTTTTAATGTCAAATTCCAATTGTTCATTGCTGACAGACACATAGGAAGGCAATGGACTCTTAAACATTAATCTTGTATTCTACAACTCTGCTGTTCTTGCTTAGTTCCAGAATTTTTTGATTTTGGTCAATTATTTGAGGTTTTATATATATATATATATATATCAACAAAGATGTCATCTGTGAATAGAGGTAATTTTATTTCTTTCCAATTTGCATATCTTTTTATTTCTTTTTCTTTTTTTATTGTACTAGCTAGTATTTGTAGTACAACATTGAATTTGAGTGGTGTATTAGTCTGTTCTCACACTGCTAATAAAGACATAGCCAAGACTGGGTACTTTATGAAGAAAAGGAGGTTTAATGGACTCAGAGTTCCACATGGCTGGGGTGGCCTTACAATCATGGTGAAAGACTAATGAGGAGCAAAGTCACGTCTTACATGGCAGCAGGCAAGAGAGCTTGTGCAGGGGAACTCCCGTTTATATAACCATGAGATCTTGTGAGACTTATTCACTACCATGAGAACAGTATGGGGAAAACTGCCCCCATGATTCAATTATCTCCCCCTGGCCCCGCCCTTGACACTTGGGGATTACTACAACTTAAGGTGAGATTTGAGTGGGGACACAGCCAAACCACATCAAGTGGTGAGAAAGGAATCCACACCTTATTTCCAGGCTTGAGGGGCAAGTAAAAAGCATTTCATTCCCCATTAACTATTATGTTAACTTAGGGGTTTCTTGGTAGATGTTATTTATCAAGTTGATAAATTTTCCCTTTATTTGTAGTTTGCTGAATTTTTTAAAAAATCACAAATGGGTGGTATATGTTGTTGTATGCTTTTTCTGTGTTAATTGGCATGATCTTATGATTTTCTATCTGTAAACTGTTGATGTGGTAGATTAGGTAAACCAAAAAGTATCTGAGATAGGTGTCAGCCAATTTAGAAGTTCATTTTGCCAGGATTAAAGACATGCCTGTGACACAGCCTTAGTGGGTCCTGAGGAAAAATGCCCAAGGTGGTTGGGATACAGCTGGGTTTGATACATTTTAAGAAGAGGTAAGACATCAACCAATACATGTAAGATTTCTACTGGTTCAGTCTGGATGTAAGATTTCTGCTGGTTCAGTCTGGAAAGGTGGGAAAACTTGAAATGGGGGTGGGGGTGGGGGCTTCCAGGTGATAGGTGGATTCAGATTTTCTGATTGGCAATTTGTTGAAAGAGTTTATTTAAAGACATAGAATTGAGGTGAGGGGCAAGATGGCTGACTAGATGTAGCTAGGTGGAACAGCTCCCACAAAAGGACTGAGACGACTTACATGCTTTTAACACATCTTCAGAGGAAAGATGCCAAGAGTGGACAGAAGGAAGACACAGAAGCTGGGCTGAAGGGGGAGAAAGCTGGGAACCCTGCCCGGGACAACCATGCACCAGGACTCATTTTTGGGCCACAACAGCTTCAGGGGAATGGGTGAATTGAACTGGCAAGGAGCAACCCACTCTTACCATGGGACTCTGGAAGCCTGGCAGGAGGAGACTCCTTGACCACCATGGACACTCAAGTTGGCAGGGAGAGCTGCTTAGAGAAGTGGTAGGGGCAGCAAGCCAGCTAATGTGGAGCCCAGATGGTTTAATGTGGGAGCAACTGTAGTGGAGCATGGCTAGAGACAGCCACCCCTGTGGGCTTGACTTGCTCCATTGGAGACTCGAACCCTTGGGGAACTGTCAGATCTCAACTCTGAAGGGTGGCCTTGCCCATCAGACAGGGCTGGTCTGACCTGAGCAATCCTTAGTCTGCTGGTCTCTCCTGGGGCCCCAGCCTGGCCACACCTGCTTGTAGGGTAGTCTCTACATACAATACCATAGCTTCTGTGCTGGCAGACCATGCCTAACTGGTGAGGAGCTCCAGCAAGGCAGCCCCTACAGCCATGCACCAGCCCACATGCTTCCTCCCCATACTGCAGCTTCCCCTGGGCCCATGACAACTCCCTATATCACTTTGCTGGCTTGTGTCTGCATGGGCAGGTTTTGCTCTCCTTGCTCCATCAGTGTGTGGGAATGCAGTAGCCCTGTCTCCCTCCACCTACCCCCTTTGCAGGTAGGCCTTTGGTGGGCACAGTGCCAGCAAACCCCATCCCCACCAGTGCCCCACTCTTGCACTAACACTGTACAGAGAACAACAGATTCTCCCCCACACTAAGCAATCACTCCTGCTTGTGGGGCACAAAGAAGGCACCCAGACCTGTGGCTGCCAGCACCCCACCTTGAGCCAACATCATCTCTAGTGTGATCATGCACACAGTCTCCAGCAGAGGCCCCCCACTCACCACCAGCTATGTTGCCTCTGCCACTGTGGTGAATGCCCACAGTGAGGCAGGCACCCCAGTATCCACTCGCACTCTGCCACAACTGCCTCACCTCAGTGTCCCTAGCACAGTGTATTCCAAACCTTGAGGAGGCAGAGAACAAAGTCAGGGCTCAATACAAGTCTCCAGAGTTAGAGCACGCAGTCCAGGAGTTGGGAGGTGAAGATTGGGCCTATAAAATCTTCCAGAAATGAATGTACCCATCTGAATCCACCTTATACAACAATCAAACCCTCAAGTCCATCAAATAGGATAAAATAGAAAAAAGAATCCATCCAAAGGTCAGCAACCTTAAAGATTGAAGGTAGATAAGCCCACAAAGACACATAATCATCAGATTTTCCAAGGTCAAAATGAAAGAAAAAAATGTTAAAGGCAGCTAGAAAGAAAGGTCAGGTCACCTATAACGGAGAACCCATCAGACTAACAGCAGACCTTTTAGCAGAAACCCTACAAGCCAGAAGAGATTAGGGTCCCATATTTGGCATTCCTCAAGAAAAGAAATTTCAACCCAGAATTTCACATCTAGCCAAACATAAGTGAAGGAGTAATACAGTCCTTATGAGACAAGCAAATGCTGAGAAAATTCATTATCACCAGACCTGCCTTACAAGAGCTCCTGGAGGAAGCACTAAATATGGAAAGGAAAGACTGTTACCAGCCACTAAAAAAACACACTGAAATACACAGACCAGTGACACCATAAAGCAACCACATAAACAAGTCTGCAAATTAAGCAACTAACATCATGATGACAGGATCAAATTCACATGTATCAATACTAACATTAAACGTAAATGGACCAAATGCCCCCACTAAAATGGCAAGCTGGGTAAAGAACCAAGATCCACTGGCATGCTGTCTTCAAGAGACCCAGCTTGCAAGCAGTGACACACACAGGCTCAACATAAAAGGATGGGAAAAAAATCTACCAAGCAAATGGAAAACAGAAAAAAAGCAGGGGTTGCGATCTTAGTTTGTGAAAAACAGACTAAACCAACATAGAAAAGATAAAAAAAATAGTGGGAGACTTTAATACCCACTGATAATATTAAACAGATCATTGAGACAGAAAATTAACAAAGATATTCAGGACCTGAAACTGAACCCCTTCCTTACACCATATACAAAAGTTAACTCAAGATGGATTAGAAACTTAAATGTAAAACCCAAAACTATAAAAACCCTAGGCAAAAACTGACAAATGGGATCTAATTAAACTAAGGAACTTCTGTACACAAAGGAGACTATCAGCAGAGTAAACAGACAACCTACAGAATGGAAGAAAATTTTTGCAAACTATACAGCTGACAAAGGTCTAACATCCAGCATCTGTAAGGAACTTTAACAAATGTACAAGAAAAAACCCAAACAACTCCATTAAAAAGAGGGCAAAGTACATGAACAGACACTTTGCAAAAAAGGACTTTTGTGTGACCAACAAACATATGAAAAAAGGTCAATATTACTGATCATTAGAGAAATGTAAGTCAACACCACAATGAGATACCATCTCACATGAGTCAGAATGACTATTATAAAAAGTAAAATCAGGTCCTGGTGAAGTTGTGAAGAAAAAGGAACACTTACACACTGTCAGTGAGGGGTATAAATTAGTTCAACCATTGTGGAAGACAGTGTGGTGGTTTTTTAAAGACCAAAAACAGAAAAACCATTCAACCTAGTAATCCCATTATTGGGTATATATACAAAGGAATATAAATTATTCTATTATAAAGAAACATGCACATGTATGTTCATTGCAGCACTATTCACAATAGCAAAGACATGGAATCAACTTAAATGCCCATCAGTGATAGACTGGATAAAGAAAATGTGGTATACATATACCATGGAATACTATGCAACCTTAAAAAAGGATGAGATCATGTCCTTTGCATGAACATGCGTGGAGCTGGAGGTCATTATCCTTAGCAAACTCACACAGGATACCAAATACCACATGTTCTCACTTAAAAGTGAGAACTAAATGATGAGCACATGTGGACACATATAGGGGAACATACAGGGGCCAACTGGAGGGTGGATAGTAGGATCAATGGAAGTTTCAGGAAAAATAACTAATGCATAATATGCATAATACCTGGGTGATGAAATAATCTGCACAACAAACCCCCATGACACAAGTTTACCTATACCACAAACCTGTACATGTACCCCTGAACTTAAAATAAAAGCTTTTTTTTTTTTAAACCCTGGTATCCATAAAAGGGAGTGTCTGGGTTAAGATAAGGAGTTGTGGAGGCCAAGGTTCTTTTTATGCAGATAAAGCTTCCAGGTAGCAGATTTCAGAGAGAATAGATTGTAAACATTTCTTATCAGAGTTAAAAAGGTACCAGACTCTTAGTTAATTCTCCTAGATCAGGAAAAAGATCTGGAAAGGGAAGGGGATTTTCTACAGAATGAAGACTTTTCCCACAAGAGATAGCTTTGCAGAACTATTTAAAAATATGTCAAAGAAACACATTTTAGGGTAAAATGCTTTGATTTCTTTCAGGGCTTTCTATCTTGTCATGTGATGCTATACTAGAGTCAGGCTGGAATTTGGTATCTTATTGCTACAAAAAGCATTAAGTGCTCCATTTTAATGTTAATACTGGCCAGTTGTGCCTGAATTTCAAAGGGAGAATGTATAATGAGGCCTGTCCAAGCCCCCGCTAACCATCATGACTGAACTAGTTTTTCAGGTTAACTTTGGAATGCCCTTGGCTGAGTGGAGGGGTCCATTTAGATGGTTCAGAGACTTAGAATTTTATTTTTGGTTCAATTATATTGATTGATTTTCAAGGGTTAAACTAGCTTTGCTTACTTAGAATACATCCCAGTTGATCATGGTATATAATTCTTTTTATACACTGTCAGATCTTATTTGATAATATTTATTCAGGATTTCCCTATCTGTATTCATGAGAAATATTGGTTTGTAGTTTTTGTTTCTTGTAATATCTTTATCTGCTTTTGATGGTGGGGTAATGCTGGCTTCATGGAATGAGTTAAGAAGTGTGCCCTCTGCTTCTATTTTCTTGAGAAGATGAGTATCATATCTGAATCTGGTTCTGATGCTTGCTTTATCTCCTCAGACTTTTATTTTGCCTTTTGGAATGCCTTATGATTTTTTTTTGGTGAAAGCTGTAAATGTTGTGTCAGGTAATAGAAAACAATGTAAATAGACCTGTTCTGTGAGGATTTATGTTAATTTGGCATGGATTTGGGCTGTGTTTGCTGTAACTGTAGGTTCCAGCCCCTTCCAATTCCTTCTGTGCCTTTATTTTGTCTTCCCCTAATTTGGGCTTCCCTAAGTACTATGCCTCAGAAAGAATCTGAGTCTTGCATCTCTTTTAGCTGTAATCAACTATTACCATACTGGATCCACATTTGTGTGGTGATAGGAGTGGGAGAAGATACAAATTTTGTAATCTTCCAAAAAAATGTCAGTCTTTTAGTGGGCTTGTGTTTATGGCCTAAGACCTTCACAAATGTTTCTTTTGTATAGCTTCTTCCCTATCCCTTTTAGGTGAAACATGAGGACAAGAGCTCCAATGCTCTGATAAAATATTTTCTTCTGTAGAAGAGGCCTCTGTTATTTAGAAGGAGGCTCTGAGCATAGTTTACAAGGATTGCTTTTGCCCTCTTCCTGCTAGAGACAAAAGGGGATCTTTTCGATTTTTTTGAAATTGCCAATTAAGTGTTTCTACAATATATGGCTTCTGCTATAGATAGGCAAATTTTGGCTGTGACTCTGAATGTGCTTGTTTGTTCAGATTTGGGGGTGGTAATGTGGCCTGCAAACTCAGTTTTTTCATGGGCCCAAGAAAACTCATTGGTTTTCAGTTTGTTCAACTTTTTCTTGTTGTAAGGATGGAATGAGGAATTTTAATTTCTTTACGTGTTTTAGCTGAAACTGGAAGTCTACTTAAGATCTATTTATTTTACTCTGTTAACCGTTGTTTCTTAATGTCTTACCCATTTTCTCCTCCTCACCTTCAATTCCCCATTACCACATGTATACATACAATACTTGTCCCTGTATACCTCTGCAAGAAGTTTTCTATTTTTATTTTTATTATCTAGTAGTTTTATGCTTAAAATTAAATCTTTGATTCATCTTGAATTAATTTTGGTAGAAAAAGTGAGATGGTAATAAACTTTTTTGTTTTTGTCCAAATGCCAGACCATTATTTCAAATGATCCATCTTTTCTCCACTGACATGAAATGCTGATCTTTTTTATATACTAAATTAAAAAATATATTTCATCATTCTTAACTCTCAATTTGTTCATTGTTTTGTCAGTTTACTCCTATATCAGTATCAATTTTTTTCATATAATTTTCACAGCTTGGTAAATTACTAATCACTTTTTAAAAAAATGGTAATACATTAATTGCATATGTTTCTTTAAGGATAATTGACGTATTTATAATATTTATTTTGCCTCTCCAAGAATAGATATATCTTTTTATTTATTCTAAATTTTCTTCCACAAACTTCTTAATTTATTATAAATATATTATTATCTCTTAATTGAATTTTCTTGCCAGTTATCATTTGCATATAGGAAAGCATATAGGATATCATTTGCGTATAGGAAAGCATTTTGGTAAATGTATTTCGTACCCGTGGTTTTACTGAATTATCTCATTTTGTATAATCATTTTTTAGTTGTCTTTCTTGGGTTTATGGTTAAATAACCACATCATTTTCAAATAATGATAATTTTGCCTTTTCCTTTCTATTTTTTGCCTCATTTATTTGTTGTCTAATGATAATGACCAATACTTTCAGAACAATATTAGCTTGTTTTATTATAATAGACTTTTTAAACCATATTTATCATTGTCTTGATAGAATATGAAATCCTTGAGGTACAGACTTTTATTATCTTTAACCCTTAACATAATGCAGGCATAAAATAGGTAATCAATTGGTAATTGTTAAATGATCCAGCCAGGGTAAGGTAGACTAGGCTGAGCTGAGGTGAGTAGATATGTATTCCACCCAAATGAATCAGCCTAGGTAAAGTGAGTATCCTCTAATATCACAGGGATAGCAAAAGTGACTCTTCATCAGACCAATAAGTCTGGTGTGAGTCCCATAGCTAGAACCTATGATTCTTGAACACCATTGGGTCCTCAAAGAACTGTCTCCTTCAAGGTCTGTCTCAGATCAGTTGGAGTTAGGAAATGCTTCTGCTCAAGGCCTGCTTTTTTTTTTTTTAGCCACATATGCCCTGAAAATAGTGATTTAAAAATCTGTATACAGAAGAGAAACAGCCAAAGAGAAGTAGAACGGCTTTGTGGATTCTATACGGCCATCCTGCAGCCCTCAGGACATCCTCACAGAAGCAGCAGGAACCTTCTCTGGCTACTGAATGGGACTCCAACAGTGGTCCTGTGTTGGGAATAGGATGATGGAAGGTAGCAGTTTGGCTTCCCTGTACATAATAAGCATCAGTACTCTTTGAAGTGTGTATAGGGGCAGACATATCTCAAAGGCAGCTGCGAGAGCTCCATCTGTGAGGCCTGCCTAGAACGTGATGAGGGTAATAGAGCATCAGTAATGGGCAGGATGAAAAAGACAGCTGCTGGTTGGAATGGGTCCAGAGTAAGAAGAGAAACTGCAATACATAAACCAAAGACACCTGTATCTTTAGGTTCTGAGCAGGGGCCAAAGTAGTGATGGCTTAACGGGCTTTCAAAAATATGAACAGACCTGAGGCCCATGGCCTTGGCTTGTGGCCCGATGGACAAATGTCTCTGGCTTGGGACTAGCTACTGTAACCCAAATTTGGTGGCTCAAGAATAGTACTCTCCTTTTCAACTCTATTCCAGTAAGTCCTTCATCACGCATTTTTATTTCAGAGAAGATTGCTTCTAATGTTTTCATTAGAAAAATGAATATTATGATGGATTTCCATTTTCCAATGAAGTTAATTGGCCATGGGCAATAATAATAACCACTGTATCTAGTGGAAAGAAAAGCAGAGGAATGTTGTTCACGAATTGCTGGGGGCAAGCAAAGATCATGGGCTCATTTGAGGAACTGAGGCTTTTGATTAGCTGTGTGACTTGAGGCAGTCTCAGTGCCCAGCACTGTATTCTCAAATGGGGTTTGTGCATTTGTTCTCTCATTCATTCATTCACTCATTCACTCATTTGTTCATGAAATCCTTTTTGAGTGTATATAATATTACAGGTAGATCATGTGCCTGGGACTGTAGATTCAAAGATGAATAGACCATCCTCCAGACTGGTGTGGATAATGTATTACTTTCCTTTCTTTAGACAGAACATAAACATAATTTTGGTCATAAATCTTTATGAGAATGATAAGTGAGCAATAGATCCTCTCTCCAGGAAAAGGCACAGGAGCCTAATTTTACATCAGTGCTGCAGAGCTACCTGAAGCATGTCCGAATGCAGTAAGCCTCAGAATTGAGTGCAGAAGGAAGTGGGTTTCATGCATCAGAATAGTGAATGCCATAATTCTGACCAAGATCTGCTCTGACATTTCATTTGATTTTTTAACCCATCTTTTTTTTTTTTTTTTTTTTTTTAATTTAAACACTTACATATTTCTCTCTCCAGGATAGTGTAAAATATTACTGAACTGTGGTGAGGGATTGGTTGAGGATGGAGACCAAACATGTCATAATACTGCCAGTTGGCTGTATGTGTCTCTACAGCAGCCCAAGAATGCTGGAAGCCCTTTTGGGTGAATTGATCCAGGGTCTTGCCTAGGATCATGCGGGTTATTAACAGCAGAGGCAGAACACAGACTTCCTGATTCCCAGGTCTGTGCCTTGACCACTGGCTTAGACCTCATTCCAGACCCAAATTCTGTCTCTAGGTCCATCTTCTGGCCTGAAAACCACATGTAGGCCTAATGAATACTTTTTCTGAAGGTAGCTAAGAATTTGTTTACCAGAGTTGTTAGAGACAAATATAGTTAGTGAAGTGTTTCCCTGATTGAAATGAGTATGTTAAATATGTGCCCCTTTAATACACACACAATTTTAAGGGCAAAAAAAAAAAAAAAAAATACTCAAAAGAAGCCCTTTATCTTATTATCTTATTTAAGATATAAAACAATACTTTTCTGTGATTCCCAAATGAATATATATATATAGAAAAGATGGTTTTCTGGAGAGAGCTTTCTTTTCAATGATGTAGGACACTACTATTGTCCATATAGAATTTTAAAATGCAGAAGTTAGGACTTGAAATGCTGACAGACTCACAACCTCAGAGGCCAAATGGCACCGCAATGAATTCTCACATTTTTTACTTTCAAAAAACCCTAGAGACTAGAGACTGCTTTTATTGCATATTTTATGGAGCCATCTGTCTTTTTACTAGAGCTAGTATAGGTTCAAAATTTTAAATAAAATTTTTCTTTTTGTCAAAGGGCCACAACTGCATGCAGTGCAGTGGCCAGTAGTAAATTTCCAGGGTTCACAATGGAAGGAAGAATCAGCACAGCATTAAAGCCTGATGCATCTGCTGTTATGGCAACTGCACTTCTCATTAGATGTGTTCTTCTACCTTGTCCAAGATAAGTCAATGTCATAAATCATCTTAATTGATAACATTCTTTTTGGAGATCTTTTGGATTTGCTGACATAAGGTCATTTAAAATTCTTTATATTTCAAATAAGACCCCATAAAGTGAAAGGCTTCTTTCAAATCCATATTTTGCTGCCTGGGAGTAAGGGGGTGGAGGTGCAAAGTATGAAGAAAAGGTGCTTGCTTGGGGTAAAGCACTATGGTAACTATGTGAAAGAAATGGCTTAAGCTTCAGTGGAGCCTAAATATAACTAGTAACTTAGACATACACAATGCTAGTCTAAGGATATTTGTACATAAAGTATACAGGACTTGATATAGGGAAAGCATTTTATACAGTCAATCATTATCCACTAGGCTGCCACTCCTACTGATACTAGGTTTAAAATCAGATTTGCAAAAATCATCAGTCATAATTTAAGTCCATCATAATGGAAATGCTACTGAGGTCATTTTCACATTTATTATGAAAGATGCCTCAACTTCCAAAAGGCTATAGATCATATTAGTGAGAATGCAAGAGTAGAGGAACTCGTAATTTTAACTAAAGCCGCCAGCAACATTTTCCCAAATTTTTTGGAGCATGGTAACAGTGTCTTTTGGGAGGATTGTTAATATTCAGAGTTAGGAGGCAGTACATTTGTTTCTCAGAGGTTGATCTAGAAAACTAGGTTTGGAATAGAGAATAATCTAGGCACTGTTTGTGTTTTTAGACAAGAGTAATGGTGGAGGTGGTAGGGCAGTTGAGAAAGTGCTGTGGAGTGAATGGCAATATTCTCTCAGAAGTTTAGGTCAGTGGGTCTCAAATTTGAGTGCATAAGAATTGGTGTACCAGTTAAAAATGTAGATTTCTAGAACCTAGTCCCCAGTGATTTTTATTGAGAATGTAGAGGGTGGGGCCAAGGAAAACTGCACTGTCAAGAAGCTCCATTCTGATTCTGATCAACTGCCCTATGGTCCACACTATAAAATGCTGGGGACCCTGTCATGACTTAAATTTGTATGCTAATTGTATTAGTCCATTCTCACACTGCTGTGAAGAACTTCCAGAGACTGGGTAATTTGTAAAGAAAAGAGGTTCAATTGACTCACAGTTCCACAGGCTGTACAGGAGGCATGGCCTGGGGGGCCTCGGGAAACTTACAGCAATGGTGGAAGGGCAAAGGGGAAGCAGGCACATAATCACATGTCAGCAGGAGAGAGAGAACAAAGCGGGATGTGCTACACAGCTTAACCAGATCTCATGAGAACTCACTTACTATCATGAGAACAGCTAGGGGGAAATCTGCCCACATGATCTAATCACCTCTAACTGGGTACCTCCCTCTCCCCTAACACTGGGAATTACAATTCGACGTGAGATTTGGGGACATAGAGCCAAACCATGTCACAAATATTTCCAGGTTTCATTCTGAACAATAATAACTTACGAAATACACTATTTTTTTTTTAAAAAAAACCCTCAGAGTAGTGGTAGTAGTAGTAATATTTTTTTTCAACTCACAATACATGAACACACTTGATTTAAAAGCAAAACATTATGCTTTTAATCAATAATAGGCTGACAGAAACTTGAATGAAGTTTTTACATGGAAATCACATGATATATCAACAGCAAAACTACTAAACTGATGATACATTGTCTATCCTATTGCCTGTCCTATCCCAGACTTCATATATGACAAATACCTTCCTTTGCACACTTACACAGACATCATTCATTGATAATACCATACTTTCCAGCTATATCAGATGCAACCTCAGAATTCTTCTCAGTAAAAACAGTCACTACGAAGTTATCAAAGCTGGTGTGAGTGCACAATTGTCTTTGACAGAACTGTCCCACCCCAAAGAAAGACCACTCTTCTTTCATTCTTTATTTTATTCTCTTCTTCCCTTCCTCTCTCCTTATCTCTCCTCCCCACCCTCCAAAGCTTTTGGAAACAAGTGGTCCATATAAATCATATTGAAGCAAAATGGAAGACCCTATTTTGTCCTAAATTAAATCAAATCAAGAGCAGGGCTTCCTGGATGTTAAAAGAAAGCATGAAACTCCACGTATTTTCTTAGAAGATTCTCCTGGTAATGGTACATTTGTTTATAAACATGCAGCAGATAGTCTATATCTATCCATTTTTAAGAAGATAGTGACTTCAAACCACGTCTTCAAGTTCATCAAAGTACCAAGGAATCAAGAATCCTACATTTCTTTTTGAGGTTTCACTTTTGAATAAGCCAACAAAATAAACACCCTGAACTATTTTAGGAAAATATAATGTGTCTCAATTTAATCTTTTTTTTTATGCTTAGCCAAACTGTATTTTGTGTACTTTTTCTCTAAAATCTATACTTTGTTAGGTTGTGATGGTTAGATGATGTTTTAAAGTAGAAAATAACATAATCTCATTTTAGGAAATGTAGGATACTCAGAAAAATATGTAAAAGAAAATGAGCACCACCTATGAAATCACTACTCAAAGATAACTACTATTAACACTTTGGTACATTTTTATTCATTCTATTATCCATGTATCTTCATGTGAATGAATGTGTCCTTTTTCTTTGATTTTCCCAAATATCTAGCTCATTTTGGGCATACTGTTTGCATCTGTGTTTTTTAAAATTTTCTTTTCTCATCTTTTATTTTCTTTCTTGCCTTTTTTTTTTTTTTTTTTTTTAGACAAGGTCTCACTCTCTCACCCAGGCTGGAATAATCTTGAACTCCTTAACTGAAGTGATCCTTCTTCAAAGCTCTAGGATTATAGCTGGGAGCTACCATACCCAACACATAAAATTATGCCATGTAATTAAATTATCTTTTCCAAACTAATATTTTTAACTCTAAGCTCAGGGGCACATGTGCAGGTTTGTTGTATAGGTAAACTTGTGTCATGGGGATTTGTTGTACAGATTATTTTATCACCCAAGTATTAAGCCTAGTAGCTATTCGTTATTTTTCCTGAACCTCTCCCTCCTTCTACCATCCACCTTCTGATAAGCCCCAGTGTGTGTTTTTCCCCTTTATGTGACCATGTTTGCTCATCATTTAGCTCCCACTTATCAGTGAGAATGTGTGGTATTTGGTTTCTGTTCCTGTGTTAGTTTGCTAAGGATAATGGCTTCCAGCTCCATACACGTCACTGCAAAGGATATGATCTCAATCTTTTTTATGGCTACATAGTATTCCATGGTATATTTGTACCCTATTTTCTTTATCTAGTCTATCATTGATGAGCATTTAGATGGATTCCGTGTCTTTGCTATCGTGAATAGTGTTGTGATGAACATACATGTACATATGTCTTTAAAACAGAACAATTTATATTCCTTTGGATATATACCCAGTAATGGGATTGCTGGGTCAAATGGTATTTCTGCCATTTGATCTTTGAGGAATCACTGAACTGTCTTCCAAAATGATTGAACTAATTTGCATTCTTACCAACAGTGTATACATATTTCTTTTTCTCCACAACCTCTCCAGCATCTGTTATTTTCTGACTTTTTAATAACAGCCATTCTGACTGGTGTGAGATGGTATCTCTTGTGGTTTTGATTTACATTTCTCTAATGATTAGTGATATTGAGCTTCTTTTCATATGGTTGTTGGTCTCCTGTATGTGTCTTTTGAAAAATGTCTATTCATGTCTTTTGCCCACTTTTTGATGGAGTTGTTTGTTTTTTCTTGTAAATTTGTTGAAGTTCCTTATAGATGCTGGATATTAAACCTTTGTTGGATGCATAGTTTGCAAAAATTTTCTCCAGTTCTGTAGGTTGTCTGTTTACTCTGTTGATAATTTAGTTTCTTTTGCTGTGCAGAAGCTCTTTAGTCTAATTAGATCCCCTTTGTCCATTTTTGCTTTTATTGCAATTGCTTTTGGCACCTTAGTCATGAAATCTTTGCCTGTGCATATGTCCTGAATAGTATTGCCTAGGTTGTCTTCCAGGGTTTTTATAGTTTTGGGTTTTACATTTAAGTCTTTAATACATCTTGAGTTAACTTCTATATGTGGTGTAAGGAAGGAGTCCAGTTTTAATCTTCTGCACATGGCTAGCCAGTTATCCAGTACCATTTATTGAATAGGGAATCTTTTCCCCGTTGCTTGTTTTGGTCAAGTTTGTCAAAGATCAGATAGTTGTAGGTGTGCGGTCTTACTTCCGGGTTTTCTATTTGGTTCCATTCATCTGTGTGTCTGTTTTTGTACCAGTACCATGCTGTTTTTGTTACTGTAGCCCTGTAATATATTTTGAAGTTAAGTAGCATGATGCCTCCAGCCTTTTTTCTTTTCTTTTTCCTTAGGATTTCCTTGGCTATTTGGGCTCTTTATGTTCTATATGAATTTTAAAATAGTTTTTTTTTTTCTAGTTCTGTGAAGAATACCAATGTGAGTTTAATAGGAATAGCCTTCAATCTATAAAAAGCCATACTGCTTTGGGCAGTATGATGATTTTAATGGTACTGATTCTTCCTATCCATGAACATGGAATATTTTTTCATTTGTTTGTGTCATCTCTGATTTCTTTGATCAGTGGTTTTTAGTTCTCCTTGTAGAGATCTTTCACCTCCATAGTTAACTGAATTCCTGGGCATGTAATTCTATGTGTGGCAATTGTAAATGGGAGTTTGTTCTTGATTTGGCTCTTAGCTTGACTATTGTTGGTTTATAAGAATGCTGGTGATTTTTGCACATTGCTTTTTTGTCCTGAGGCTTGATGAAGTTGTTTATCAGCTTATAAGAAGCTTTTAGGCTCAGACTGTGGGGTTTTCTAGATATAGAATCAAGTCATATACTAACAAAAATAATTTGACTCCCTCTCTCCTTATTTAAATACTCTTTATTTTTCTCTCTTGCCTGACTACCCTGGCCAGAACTTCCAATACTACGTTGAATAGGAGTGATGAGAGAGGGCATCCTTGTCCTGTGCCAGTTTTCTTTCTTTCTTTCTTTCTTTTATTATACTTTAAGTTGTAGGGTACATGTGCATAACGTGCAGGTTTGTTACAAAAGTATACTTGTGCCATGTTGGTGTGCTGCACCCATCAACTCGTCAGCACCCATCAATTCGTCATTTATATCAGGTATAAATCCCAATGCAATCCCTCCCCCCTCCCGATTTATTTTATTTTATTTTATTTTTTCCTGTGCCAGTTTTCAAGGGGAACGCTTCTAGTTTTTGCCCATTCAGTATAATGTTGGCTTTGGGTTTGTTATAGGTGGCTCTTATTATTTTGAGGTACGTTTCTTCAATATCTAGTTTATTAAGAGTTTTTTTGTTTGTTTGTTTTGAGACAGAGTCTCGCTCAGTCCCCCAGGCTGGAGTGCAGTGGCGCGATCTCGGCTCACTGCAAGCTCCGCCTCCTGGGTTTACGCCATTCTCCTGCCTCAGCCTCCCAAGTAGCTGGAACTACAGGTGCCCACCGCCATGCCCGGCTAAGTTTTTGCATTTTTAGTAGAGATGGGGTTTCACCATGTTAGCCAGTATGGTTTCAATCTCCTGACCTCCTGATCCGCCAGCCTCAGCCTCCCAAAGTGCTGGGATAACAGGCGTGAGCCACCGCGCCCTGCCCAGAGTTTTTTTTAACATGAATGGATGTTGTAATTTGTTGAAAGCCTTTTCTGCATCTATTAAGATAATCATGTGGTTTTTGTCTCTAGTTCTGTGTATGTGATGAATCACGTTTATTAATTTGTATGTGTTGAACCAACCTTGCATCCTAGGGATAAAGCTTACTTGATCGTGGTGGATAAACTTTTTGATATGCTGCTGGATTTGATTTGCCAGTATTTTGTTGAGGAAGTTTATATCAATGTTCATCAAAGAAATTGGCCTGAAGTTTTCTTTTCTTTTCTTTTTTCTTTTTCTTTTGGTTGTATCTCTGCCAGGTTTTGGTATCAGGATGATGCTGGCCTTATAAAATGGGTGAGGGAGAATTCCTTCCTTCTCAATTTTTTGGAATAGTTTCAGTAGGAATGGTACCATTTCTTCTTTGTACATGTAGGATTTAGCTGTGAATCCATCTGGTCCTGAACTTTTTTGGTTGGTAGGCCATTTATTACTGCCTCAGTTTTTGAGCTGATAATTGATCTGTTCAGGGATTCAATTTCCTCTTGGTTCAGTCTTGGGAGGTTGTATGTGTTCAGGAATGTATCTATTTATTCTAGATTTTCTAGTTTATGTGCATAGAATTGTTCATAATATTCTCTGATGGTTGTTTGTATTTCTGTGGGGTCAGTGGTAATATCTCCCTTGTCCTTTCTGATTGTGTTTATCAAAACATATTTTTATGTGTCTTAGTACTGCAAGAATTTTGTTAGACATACCTGTGTGAGAGAAAATAGAAAGTGGGCTACATATGGCTGGGATGGCCACCATACCACCATTGAATTCTGAATAGGTTGGCTTTAGGATATTGTGTTTTGGGAGTAGGCCTTGGGAGGTCTGGCCTTGATGGAAATGCAACAGTGAATTTTATATTTTATTTTATTTTATTTTTTATATTTTATTTTATTTTATTATTTTATTTTATTTTATTTTTGAGATAGTGTCTCACTGTCAACCAGGCTGGAATGTATTGGCAAAATCTCAGCTTACTGCAACCTCCACCTCCCAGGTTCAAATGATTCTCGTGCCTTAGCTACCTGAGTAGCTGGGATTACAGGCAAGTGCCACCACACCCAGCTAATTTTTGTATTTTTAGTAGAGATGGCGTTTCACTATGTTGGCCATGCTGGTCTTGAACTCCTGGCCTCAACTGATCTGCCCACCTTGACCTCCCAAAGCTTTGGAATTATAGGTGTGAGCCACCACACCTGGCACAACAGTGAATTTTACAATGCAGCAGCCAGTGAGCCCTTGGCCCTATTATACTTCCTGTAACTGTAGGTCTATTAGGTATAGTCCTATGGTCCCCACGTTAGGATTGAGTGATAGTCGATCATATAGATAGATTTTTCTCAATCTTTTCCAACAACTATTGTGTATCAGTGATATTTTCTTAGGTTCCTATATAGTTTCTGGATCACAAATCAAATTTATTTCTAAATTTATTTTATATATTTAATATTTCTAAATAGTTTTTCTAAAAGAATTTCTGATTAATCTATCTACTTATTTGGAAGGTAGACATCATTATACTAGTGTCTATCTTCAGGTGTTTCAAAATATTTTTTCAGTCTATATTTGACACCAGTTTATAAAACAGTTATTTAACATATTTATACCCTCTTCCTCTTGAATTTTTATCTTCAGGAATACTATATGGAGTTTGAGGCTAAGATTGTTATTATTATTACATTATTAGACTTAGAGAATATAAGACTTTTCTTGTATTCCCTGACTTTCAGCCAGATGATCCAAGTTAAAGATTACAATATGGCTATGCACTCAGGACAAGCCACACTTATTTTCTTGTACTTCCATTTCCTAATATGTGAAATGTAACAAAATCTGCTCTACTATGATGCAGAATTTTTATGATAATCAAAATTATATAATGTGGGTATTAATAAGTTACATACCAAGGTATAGAGTGGTATTCTTACATATGTGTAATTAAAAAGAGAATCATCTGTTATGGTTTGTCTTTTGAAATTTGATTTTATGTTAGCGGCCACATCCCAGGGGAGGTAGAGCTATCTTCACCGAAGCAGAATTTTCTCTAAAATTGATTTTGAGGCAAGGAAACTTGGAGCTGATTTAATTATTCTGCAGTGTTGTACTGCAAGTTGAACAGTAAGAGTGTCTTCGTTTCACTCATCAATGAAGCCCTCTACTGGATAGGAAGGCTGCCTTACATCTCCAGCCATAAGTTTAATGAAGGTCAGTTTCCACCTCTCCCACCTCTGCGCTCCAAAATGTTTCACAGTAGAAATATATGATTTCTATCATAACATAATTCTCCTGGCACATTGAAAATAAAATGTTGACTCTTTGTTGAAAACACAATTCCAAATTCATCTCTCTCCAGCAGGGAGAAAGTTTTAATCACTTCATATGAAGGTGTTAACAGTGTGAATGGATAACAAATTGACAACCATTTGCATATGCATTGGGAAATGAACTCCTCTGTGAAACATAATTTTTAAATTTGCCTACTAGCAATTTTTACTCCTGTCAGGGAAACATTAATAGGTCTCACTGTATGTATATCCAAAGTGCTAACAAGCAAAATAATAAAGAGGGGTGGGGTGAGGGATCTGGTGGGGGTGTGGCAGGTGATTAATACCCTGTTAACGGGATGACAGAATTGTCTTGTGCAATATTAACCACCCATAACACCATTTAGTCTGATAAAGGCCAGCCCTGTGAATATTTAACTTTCACCATGTTTGCTTTACTGATAGTGGGCCATTTTCATATACGAAATATAGCCTATTGCTTATTATTAATTAGAACTGAGTCGACCTTCAGGATTTAATATTCTTTCAACAATTATTCGTCGAATTTATTACATGGTAACATACATTCAAAATGTGAGAACATTAGGACTTAAAATATCATAGGCTTGGACAGAATCTTGATATACCATCTAACTGATTCATTCGACTGTCTATTGCAAATCTTTTACATGCTAAGTACTGGAGGGCATACATGAACATTCAAGAAGGATAGACGCCTTCTATTCCCTTATGTACTGGAGCTCTACTTTCAGGGGAAAATGAAATAACTTCATAAGAACACAAGGCAGAGAGTTCTTTTCAAGCCCAGAGCAGAGGAAGAGTGATGTGGCAAGCAGACAAAGTTCTAGCAGAGGAAGAATCAGTTCGAATGGCCATGGAAAGAAGGAGAGGGGCTTGGGCAGGCAGCAAGTTGGCTAGCCAGAGAGCAGCAGAAGTCAGACAACACTTGCTGGCAACGTGTGGACTTGGTCGACAGGTTTGTAGGTCAGCTGGCCTCCCAGCTGGTTTAGGCCCTTTCTGACTGGTGTGAGGTTAAAAGTCCTGACTGCTTTTTCAGAAATATTGATGGCTGAGGCAGCTGGCTGCCTCCTGGAGGGACATATTGCTTCTTTGATCTGGTGATTTTTCAAAGGTTTCTGTGGTATGAACACAGGCTTATCTTCTATGACTCTCCTCAAAGCACCCCATGTTTTAATCAAACACACTGCTTCCTGTTCCTGATGGCTCAAGTTTAGAAACTAATATGGGAGTACAGGTAGAGAAAGATAAGCTAGCCAGGGAACCTGAGGCCAGTATATCATGTGGTGTCCTGACACTTAAGAGTTATGACTTTAATCATTAGTGTTTTAGGAAAATATTGATGGGGTTAGGTTTTTACCCAGAGAAATGACATAATTGGATTTGCATTTTAAACAGACAACTGAGTTTTCAGGAAGGCAAGGCTGATTTTTTGTTTTAAAAAGTATAAATCCTTTTTAGGGAGACTATATTGCCTCTTTGTAATAGCCAAGGTATTTCACACATAATAATAATAAATAATGTTTATTGAATAAATATCGCTTTTCTCCATCCCATTGTGAGGATATAGAAGGAGTTGAGGGGCAAAATTAAGGGGTGAAGAGTAACTTAACAATTATTTTCATCTTACACAATCTTTTCTGTTCCCAGATTGATTAGTTCTCTGCCTATGTTTGCTACAAAATTGATTCATATTGTGAAGAAATGGGCTCTACCATGTTTCCTTCATGAGCAGCGTGTATTCTATATGAATCTATTCCCAGTGCAAGGGACACTAGGCAATTTTTGGCATGGGGTAAAGGAGAAAGGGGTAGAGTCTTGGAGCAGGTAGAAGGAGAATGGACAGGCCCCCCCGCCACCCTCCCCATGCTACATAGCTCTGATCTTTGCCCACTCACATCAACTACTATTGAGTCTCCAAAATTCTCCTTTTCTACTTTATCCCTGCTTCTTTGGTTGGAATGGGAAGTAGCAACATGATGTCATTATGATATCATTACTTGGGGAAGAGATGCCTTTGGACGTTGGCTCTGGGTTTTAACGTCACTTACTTTTTTTCCTTCTCTGTAGTTTAAGATGGTACAGAGGAGCCAGGTCTTTAAATTCCTCATTTATTACCATGAATTCTTCTGTATTATGATTTATTTCTAATCTGTAGTCAATGCTTTACTTGTTGCAGGTAGATTTAAATGCAGTAACATTTCTGAACATCTTAGAAAGTTTTTACACTGTCCTTGGGAGTTATAATGGAATTTAACTTGCATGACCACGTGCCATTTATATTAAGTTTATGAAGACAGAGCAAGTGCAAATACTTTTCTTGGGTTTAAGGCCTTTCTTGGTTTCCTGTGTTCCTTTAATACACTGCAATATTCTGCAAGATTGTCCAGCAAAACTTCCTTCATACTTTTGCTAGAATGAAGAAAAAGTGACTTTGTAGTTGTTTGCCATCAGGTCAGCCAATTTTATAAATTCTGGAACATCACTGTTGTTTTAAAATTAATTTATCATTTAAAGAATAATTTCTGATCAACTCTGTACATTTTACTTCAATGTTCAGCACCCCTAAGATTGTACTCAATGCCCCACTGCCTCCAGAAGTATCTTTTCTACATTGCCTACTGTTGTACTAAGTCAATGACCAAGTTGTCTTTTCTCATTTATATAAAGCCATTAAACCAATGTCCTGTCCTGTGTAGATACAATAAGCATTCACTGACAGTTTTCCACTTAATTACGTGCTTCACTGGGTGCTTCTTGATTGGAAATATTTTCACATAATTTCCACTGTTTTATGCTAGTGATCTCACCCTGTAACATAGGGATGATAAAAGAAGATCTGATTCAACAAGATGACTTCTCTGGGTAGTAGCTGTACTTGTCACTCCAGTGAAACACTTAACATCCTTGCCCTTTACTTTCGGGCCAGGATGTCGGATCTGGATTCTCCCCTGTAGGTTACTGAATCTTTTATTTTTTCCAGGAGGGATTACTCAGCCCTTGGGTTATGACTTCTCTGAAAGCTGTTCTTTAGAAGACAAACATCTGCTTTTCTGATGTTTGGGAAAAGCAAAGTGATGGTGACATTTCTATTCAGGATTTGTTTTTTCAATTTCCTGACCTCCTGGTCATTGGACCATTAAGCAGTGCACTCCTACAAGCTTTATGACACATCAGGAATCTCCCAAACAGCTTTTTAAAAAAGAATCACAGAAATATCTTTGCTCAACTAATGTGCTATTTACTGGACTATTTACTGGACCCAGAAACAATTTTAGCTACAGTTGGTCAAATAGATGCTTTGAAATGAAGGTTTTGTTTGAATTCTTGTATGACTGAACTCTTAGACCTTGACCTTTTACCTGATAGTCATGTTATCACCATGGAGTGATAAACATCAGCAGCCAGGTTGCCCTCATGAGGAATAAACTATCTGTTGGGCTCAGCATTCACTTTCTGCCTTCCAAATTCTTTCTCCATAAGAGCTGGATAAAATATCATATTTATTTATTTCATTTAAAGTGTTAGGTCTGTTAAAATAAAATTAAGAAGAAGTAACAACTTAGGACTCATTTTATTAATCACTAATTTATTAATCATCATGTATATAATGCCATCTATGTAAAAATGTTAGAACTCAGAGGAACCTCAGAGAATTATGTTGTTCGATTTTCTTATTTTGCAAACAAAGGAAATGAGGCATAGAGGTGAAGTGACTTCTCTTGATGTTGACTCTTTCTATTAGAACTGGCATCAGAACACAGACTGTAAGAAGCTTAGTCAAGTGGCATTTTGATTATACCCAGCTTGTGAGGTTCTTTCATGAGAGTAAATTTTAAAAGAAGGGGTATAATCTTAAAGGTGCCAGGGAAAGGAAAGAAGCTCAACCTGAGGAGCAAAGGAGGCTGGAGAAGGAAAGGCTGTGGTTATTACTATAATAATTTTGTCGGGGAGCTGGGTTGATAGGGCAGAGTGCTCTGGAGTCTGTTTGTAACCTTGGAAGTATTGTCTCAAATACCTCAAGCTCAAAAGTATTTGGTTGTTTTTTTTTAAAGATAGAACCATTTCTTTTTCTTCCTTTTTTTCTCAATTGGATATTCAAAATTTCCTAAAATAATGTATATATCAAAATAGATAAAAGGTTTTGTGCTTCTATAACATAGAAGACTGCATTGTGTCTAATCAAATCTCCTGGACTTTGGGTAATGTAGGGAATACAGAGTAGTCTTGGTGAAGTTGGGGAAGGAGCAATTAAGTTTATTCACAGTAATGAGTAAGTAAAGAGGAACCTGAGCTTGTTCTTAAAGGCCTGGAAGAATCAAGCAGACTAAGAAGAGCTGACAGAGTCAGGGTGCTCATTAAAGGCACACATTTAGAAATGAGCCTTGGCTGTCTCACTGCTAAGCAGAGTCTTGGAGATTGGTGGGAGAGGGGCTTGGTGAGTGTGAGTGGACCTTGACTGGGGACCTCGTAAGGTGCCCCACTGTAACTAAAATCAATTCCACAGTAGGTTCCTAAATAGAGAATGGCTTTGAGAACGTAGCATTGTAGGAAGTTCAGTCAAATATTCTACATGGATTGGACCAAGTGGAAGCAATGAGAGGAGGATGCTACAGTACCCAAGACAGGAGGCGATAACCTGGCAGCTCTGTGAGGGGGAGAAATGAATCTGTGAGAGAAAACCAAAAAAAGCATGGATTGTCCTCAGGACTGATTTAATGCAGGAGAACGTGGGACGTACAACTTCAAGTTTTCAAGCTGGAGAGAAGACTGATGTCAGTGATGAATCTTACAAACATTGGATAAAAATATAACAGCAGACGGTGAAAAGTTGAATCTCAGGGACGACGGGAAGGGAAAAGTTAACTGTGATGTGTGTGGTTCTTTCTCAACTTTGGTGTTCACCCTCTGTTTGTCATCCTTTCTGGCTGGGCTGGGAACATGTTGGGAGTTGAGGACCATATTCCATTTCTCTATTCCCAGCACACATCATGGAGGCAAATATTAGGGAACCTGGGTACCTAGGGGAATGGTAATATTATAAACAAAAAGTGGGGGCTTTAGATAGGGAAGGAATGAAATGTTGAAATTCTATGTTTATGGAAATGGCAGGAACCTCATACAGCCTCTTAGCTATGGTTGGAAATACTGAATCTTGAGTAATGTCACGCCCAATGATAATTATGATTGACTGAATGGAATTTAGGATTGAAGTTTGAAGATTGGATGAAATCTCTAAGAATGGAAAGTTAGGGAGGGAAGGGTGGAAGGTTTGAATATAGACTGTCAGTTCCCATAGGAATCCTGTCTGGAAAAAAGGAACTACAATATATGTAAATCTATTGTTTACTATTGAGTTTAGGAACTTCTGTTTGCCTAGCAAGTTTGAAAGATCCTCTAATCTCTTTGATATATATATTTTTTCTTCACTTCTCTTTCAAAAAGCAAAGGATAGCATCTCAGCTAGATCAAGAGGGGGAAGAGAAAGACTAAGAAACTTAGTTCCATGCTGTCCTCACTGAGGTCTATAAATCTTGAGGCATCAGTACTCAGGTGGGACTTGGACATTAATGAAAAGATAATGAAAGTGTTAAAAATCCAAAAGATAAGGAAATAAAACAAAATTGCACAAGAAACCTTCAAAGTTATGTGGAGTTACATATAAAGGATAGAATTATTATTATTATTATTACTAATATATGAAGAAAGAGCAAGGCCAACAGAACATGAGAGTGGATTACGGGAAAATGTGGTTAGAATGTCTTGGAGATAAAATTATCTTTTCATTACTGCATTTGAAAAAGATGAGCATTTCAAAGGCTGAAATATGTTCTGTTTTTCTGGGGAATTATATTGTTAAATGCCCATTATAGCTTATTTCTTGATATTAATGTACTTGCTAGGCCTGGTGGATCATGGCTAAGGACTTGGCCGCACAAATCAAAAAGTATTCAGAGAGGGTGGAGGGGTGGTTGCCTTGAGCTCTACAAGTGTCTTTCAAAACCATGTGCTTCTGATTTGCCTGGAGTCCAGACCTCTTCCCAGATCTGTGGCATGACAGGACCAGAATGAGAAGTGAGGGCCAATGGCATGGTAAGAAATGTGGCCGGGGGTATAGCAGTGACCAGATCATGTAGTTCTTGTCTGTAAACCCGGAGTTTGGAATTTCCTAAGCAAGTAATGTGATCCAGTCTCTGTTTTAGAAGATTTCAGTCTCTGGCTGGCTCAAGTATGGTCATTGAATTAGTATAAACAGTAGTGGAAGGGAGACAAGTAATATAGAAAAGATAACTAACACGGAGGCAGTGAGGATGGAGAGAAGTGGGCAAATTTAGGAACCGTCTAGAATCACAGGGGTGGGTGAAGGGTTGGGTGTGAAATGGGAGTCAAGTACAATTCCAATTCCTATACCTCTTTCAGTCTTGAACAGGTGGTTAGGTGGTGGTACTGTTTAAAAATTTTGGGCAAAATACACATAATAAAATTGACCATCTTAACCATTTCAGTATAGTGAAATATAATTCAGTAGTATTTAAGTACATTCACATTGCTGAGAAACCAATCTTCAGAACTCTTTTCATCTTGCAAAACTGAAACTCTGTACCCATCAAACAACAACTCCCCATTCCCTGCTCCTCCTATCCCCGGGCAACCACCATTCCTCATTCTGTCTTTTTGAATTTGTTTACTCTAGGTGCTTTGTATAAGTGAAATTGTACAGTACTTGTCTTTTTGTGACTGGCTTATTTTAGTCTGCATGATGTCCTTAAGATTCATTCATGTTGTAGCATGTGTCAGAATTTCCTTCCTTTTTAAAGCTGAGAAGTATTTCGTTGTTTGTGTATACCACATTTTGTTTATCCATTCATGCATGGATTGACACTTCCTTTCTTCTACCTTTTAGACACTGTGAATAAAACTTCTATGGTCGTGGGTGTATTAATACCTCTTTGAGATGTTGCTTTCAACTCCCAGAAGTGGAGTTGCTGGATGATATGAGAATCCTATTTTAAATTTATTGAGAACTACTATATTGTTTTCCATAGCAATTGCATCATGTTACATTTCTTTTTTTTATTATTATACTTTAAGTTCTAGGGTACATGTGCATAACGTGCAGGTTTGTTACATATGTATACATGTGCCATGTTGGTGTGCTGCACCCATCAACTCGTCAGCACCCGTCAATTCATCATTTATATCAGGTATAACTCCCCAGTGCAATCCCTCCCCCCTCCCCCCTCCCCATGATAGGCCCCAGTGTGTGATGTTCCCCTTCCCGAGTCCAAGTACTCAAGAGTTCCAATTTCTCCACATCTTCACCAACACTATTTTTTTTTCTATTTTCTTTCTTTCTTTTCTCTTTTTTTAAGTAATATTAGCTATCCTAGTGAGTGTGAAATGTCTCATTGTAGTTCTGCGATATGTTTCTATTTTTGGAGTTTGATGTCTTGTAAAAGATATGAGTAATACATAGGTGATAATTAAATTAATTCTTATTAAATAAATTTTTATTAAATTATTTTATTATATAAATGAATACATTAATAAATATATTAAATTAATTTAAAAATTGCTCCGTGAAGTTGAAATAATAAGAGAGAAAGCAAAAGGGTAATAACATAGCTTTTAAATCTCCTTGAATCCACCTCAAAAGTGGGCAATGAAAGTAGATAACAAAACCACTACTACCACCACCAGTAACAAAAAATATGGAAACCTCTATAAAAATAGGAGGAGTGAGATACCCCATGAATTCAAAAATACAAAAAGCAAACTAATAATAGCAACAAGAATGATGCTGTCTAAGCAGCTGTGTTGGAGAAAGTGGGGTGGGCAGAGGGAGAGCCAACAAAGTAAAAAATCAACAGGCTCCCTTTCAGTGAGGGGAGTGCAACTGGCTTTTCTGAGAATATTATCAAAAGCTGGGAGGGGGCTTTGATGTACCAATGTCCCAGTGAGTGTGAGGGGGTTAAAGGAAAGACATATGGTGAAGAGGTTATGAGGAGTTTTGAGTCCTAGGAACTCTCAAAATTAACAGACAAAAGTGTCCTTTCTGGACACAGACCTTCGCTGAAGACCAACTGTTGTGAGTAGGATCCAGATTGAGCAGTGCATGGGTTCTAGGAGCAAAGGAAAGACAAAATCTAGGAAAACAATAAGGAGAAGGGACAGAGGAGAGGTGAGTATGAGAACCTATTTGCTGGCATTCCTTTTTTTTTTATTATTATACTTTAAGTTCTAGGGTACATGTGCATAACGTGCAGGTTTGTTACATATGTATACTTGTGCCATGTTGGTGTGCTGCACCCATCAACTCGTCAGCACCCATCAATTCATCATTTATATCAGGTATAACTCCCAATGCAATTCCTCCCCCCTCCCCCCTCCCCATGATAGGCCCCAGTGTGTGATGTTCCCCTTCCCGAGTCCAAGTGAACTCATGGTTCAGTTCCCACCTATGAGTGAGAACATGCGGTGTTTGGTTTTCTGTTCTTGCGATAGTTTGCTAAGAATGATGGTTTCCAGCTGCATCCATGTCCCTACAAAGGACACAAACTCATCCTTTTTTATGGCTGCATAGTATTCCATGGTGTATATGTGCCACATTTTCTTAATCCAGTCTGTCACTGATGGACATTTGGGTTGATTCCAAGTCTTTGCTATTGTGAATAGTGCCGCAATAAACATACGTGTGCATGTGTCTTTGTAGTAAGCAACGCAAAAGAAAGTTTTGTGAAGGCATGAAAGTCACCCGAAGCCCCCACTGACCTAGCACATAAAGCATCTAAAAGGACAGGGGGACCCATCTCACTTAAAGATGAAGCCACAGCAGAAGACATGAGTCCCATCCCACACAGATTCATTATAACATAAAGAGAATATGGAAGCAGAGCCACATTTTTATAGCAATCGGGTAAAATTCATTAACTAGTGTTTAAAAAACCGTCTCAAAGAAATACAAATATTTTTAGAAACTATGAAGAACATCATAAATTAAGAAAACTCAGTGATAAAATGATTGGATGAAAGGAAGATTTGAAAGGAGAACTGGCCACACTAAAAAATATAACAAAGGGGAAAATAACTCATTTTAGAACTAGAGACTAATTTAGAAGGAATTATAGATAACAGCATGGATACTATGAGACCAATAGATAACGGAAAGCAGAAAAACAGAAAAGATTAAACATTTGAAAACAAAAATAAAATGACTTCAAAGAAAGTTACAGTTATATAAGGTAGACAAAAATATACAATATATTTGAGTCCCACAAAGAAAAGCAATGTGACAAAATAATACTAAAAGCTATGTTTCAAGAATAGTTTCCTGAAGTAAAAGACGTCTTGAAACAACTCTATGCTAATGAGAAAATTGTCTCAGAACAGCTAACACTGAGACATATTCTAATAAACCAAGTAGACAAATCAGAAAAAGAAAAAAACTTTGAGTTTTTGGCTGGGTGCAGTGTCTCACGCCTGTTATCCCAGCACTTTGGGAGACACGAGGTCAGGAGTTTGAGGCCAGCCTGGCCAAGTTGATGAAACCCCGTCTCTACTAAAAATACAAAAATTAGCTGGGCATGGTGGCATGGCTGTAGTTCCAGCTACTCAAGAGGCTGAGGCAGAAGAATCGCTGGAACTGGGGAGGCGGAGGTTGCAGTGAGCCGAGATCACACCACTGCACTCCAGCCTAGGCGACAGCGAGATTCGGTCTCAAAAAAAAAAAAAAAAAAAAAGCATTAGAATTAAAAAAAAAAAAACACAAAACCTCTGAGATTTCAGGCAAAACATTCAGGTCACTTATAAGAGGAAAAAAGTCATAGTTAAAAGAACTTTTTTTTTTTTTTAACAGCAATGCTTTATGCTAAAATAGTAACACCTACTATACTTAAGTAAAAAAAAAAATGTAAGTTTTATATCCTGTCAAACTGACTGTCAAGCATAAAGGTGGTCTTATGAACATGCTCAAGAGGATATTGTTTCTAACATTCCTTCCTGAGAAATCTTCAAACAACAAAAGTGACTAGAAAGTATTGACTATCTATGTGCGCTGAATATACATTTACTTGTAAAACTGAGGCTAAATGATGGAGATAAGGGAAACAGTATAGTACATGACAACCGTGCTCTGACACTGCAGATAAAAATGACTCTGAGAAATAGCAGGAGAGGAATGGGGTGCATTTATAAAATGTAATATAAACTCTCCGGTGGGCTTATTGATAATAAAGTAAAATGTTATGTAAAATTTGATGTTAGGGGAGAGGAAGAGGAGGAGATACAAAAGATAACTAGTTATTTTCAGTGTTGTTCATACTAGGGAACAAACAGAAAGCACCTGAAAATGAGGAGACTGCAACAAGCATTCATGTGCATGTATCTTTATGGTAAAATAATTTATATTCCTCTGGGTATATACCCAATAATAGGATTGTTGGGTTGAATGGTAGTTCTGCTTTTAGCTCTTTGGGGAATTGCCACACTGATTTCCACAATGGTTGAACTAATTTACACTCCCACCAACAGTGTATGTGTTTCCTTTCCTCCACAACTTCTCCAGCAGATATTATTTTTTGATGTTTTAATAACAGTCATTCTGACTGGTGTGAAATGGTATCTTACTGTGGTTTTGATTTACATTTCTCTAATGATCAGTGATATGGAGCTTTTTTTCATAAACTTGTTAGCTGCATGAATGTTTTCTTTTGAAAAATATCAGTTCTTGTCCTCTGCCCACTTTTTAATAAGGTTATTTTTCTCTTACAAATTTAAGTTCCTAATAGATGGTGGATATTAAATTAACTTTGTCGGATGCATAGTTTGCAAATATTTTTCTCTCCTTCGGTCTTATCCATCAATGACAGAGTGGACAAAGAAAATGCAGTACATATACACCATGGAATACTATGCAGCCATCAAAAAGAACAAGTCATGTCTTTTGCAGGAACATAGATGGAGCTGGATGCTCTTATCCTTAGCAAGCTAATGCAGGAACAGAAAACCAAATACTGCATGTTCTCACTTATAAGTGGGAGCTAAATGATGAGAATTCACGCATGCAAAAAAGGGAACAACAGACACTGGGGTCTATGCTATGGGAAGTCAGGGACCCCAAATGGAGGGACCGGCTGGAACCATGGCAGAGGAACATAAATTGTGAAGATTTCATCTTAATATGGACATTTATCGGTCTCAAATAATACTTTTATAACTTCATATGCCTGTCTTTAATCTCTTAATCCTGTTATCTTCGTAAGCTGAGGATATATGTCACCTCAGGACAACTGTGATAGTTGTGTTAACTGTACAAATTGATTATAAAACATGTGTTTGAACAACATGAAATCAGTGCTCCTTGAAAAAGAACAGAATAAGAGCAATTTTTATGGAACAAGGGAAGACAACCATCAAGTCTGACTGCCTATGGGTTCAGGCAAAAAGAGCCATTTTTTTTTTTTCTTGCAGAGAACCTATAAATGGACGTGCAAGTAGGAAACGTATCACTAAATTCTTTTCCTAGCAAGGAATATTAAGATTAATATCCTGGGAAAAGAATGCATTCCTGGGGGGAGGTCTGTAAACAGCTGTTCTGGGAATGTCTGTCTTGTGCAGTTGAAATAAGGACTGAGACAAGCCTTGGTCTCTTGAAGAACCCTCAGGCTTACTATCATTGGGAAACTCAGCCCTGGTAAATTTGTGGTCAGATGGGTTCTCTGCTCTCAAACCCTGTTTTCTGTTGTTTAAGATGTTTATCAAGACAATACATGCACTGCTGAACAAAGACCCTTATCAGTCGTTCTGCTTTTGCCCTTTGCCCTGTGATCTTTGTTGGACCCTTATCAGTGGTTCTGTTTCTGCCCTTTGCCCTGTGATCTTTCTTGGACCCTTATCAGTGGTTCTTCTTTTTGCCCTTTGAAGCATGTGATCTTTGTACCTACTGTCTGTTCTTACACCCCCTCCCCTTTTGAAACCCTTAATAAAAACTTGCTGGTCTGAGACTCAGGCAGGTATCATGGTCCTACCGATATGTGATGTCACCCCTGGTGGCCCAGCTGTTAAATTCCTCTCTTTATACTGTCTCTCTTTATTTCTCAGCTGGCTGACACTTAGGGAAAATAGAAAGAACCTACGTTGAAGTACTGGGGGCGGGTTACCCCAATAGGTCTACCCGAGGGTATAGGATGGGAAGAGGAAGAGGGGAAGAAAAGGTAACTATTGGGTACTTAGCTTAATATCTGGGTGCTAAAATTATCTCTACAACAAACCCCCATGACATGAGTTTACCTATGTAGCAAACCTTCACATGTACCCCCTAACCTAGAATTTTTTAAAAAGGAGACAAATGAAATTATATATATTTTTATGTATTTCTTTGTAGGAAGTAATGCATTTTTCTTATCTAACCTTCCTCTGGAAGCAGTAATAACAAGAGTGATCTGGACTGGAGGATCAGTATCCCCTTTCCTCCCTAGTTTATAGTACACATTGAATGTTCCCCTGCTCCTTAATTTGGTTTGGTTAATTGGTACATGCAATCATGTCTTTTACTCCAAAAAATATTTGCGTCCTAATTCCTGGGACCTGTGAATATTTTAGGCTACATGACATAAGTGTTAAGGTTGCTAATCAGCTGACTTTAAAATAGGGAGATTATCTTGGATTATCCAGGTAGACCCAAGGTAATTACAAGGATTCTTAAAAGGGGAAGATCAGAGGCGGAAAAGAACAGAGATATGGCAACCTGAGAAAGACCTGGCCCAAAGTTGCTGGTTTTGAAGACGGAAGAAGACGACTATGAGCCAATGAACGAGGGGAGTCTTAAAACATGGAAAGAGAAAAAAAAAAAAAATGGATTCCCCCTAGAGGCACTTGAAAGAAGTGCAGCCCTAACAACATTTGTAGTTGAGCCTAGTGAGACCCATTTTGGACTTCTTAATTACAGAACTGTAAGATAGCAAAGTTGTGTTGTTCCAACATTCCAGCAGTCATAGAAAATGGATATAGTTAGTTTGAATATAAATTCATCTTCACGGGGTTTATGATGAATATTGGTAGATTGGTGTTCAAAATCCATTCTAACCTCCATCTAGTGCAGTGGATAGCAAAATATTTTGGCTTTAATCCATGTGGCCCGTATGATCATTTCATTTCATAACCTAGTTATACATACACACACACACACACATACACCTAAAATAGCTTTACAAAACAATCCTCCTTTGCTATGTAGGATACAATGATCAATCCTATTCCATTTCATTAAAAATCAATTGATTTCATGGCTCATTAGATAAATTGATTTTATGATATTCGAGTAATGTCCATTTGGGAATTGATACTCTTCTAATATGCATTCCTGCCTGGTAAAATATATTAGAATGCTAAAATTTTCATTTCCTTGACTCTCTGGATTTAAGGGTCCAGCTATGATTAGATTAGACCAATCAAATGCACTTGCGTGAAATTAGAGGCCACATTTCAATATTTTTTCTATACTTTTGGAAAATAAAGTGCTTAGGAAGCACTAAGTTTTCTTAAGTAGAATTCTTACGACTAATTACTAGTTTTATAGCCATTGAGAAGTAGGGCTTAGAGTGTAGCTAAGATGGTTCCTGAAGTCAAATTTCCAGTGGCAGCTTCCTAATTGCCCTGTTTCTTGATTGTGGTGAGGGAAACAATTCCCTCAAAGGTCAGTTCCGAAGTGGTTTTATGAGAATCATTCTAAACTCAACCTAGACCTGCTCCTCTAACTCTACCAGTGATATTGCAAGCATTCAAATATGTTTTTAAAGAATGTTTTTCTGAAAGTGGTTTCTGTCTTCTGCAAATCCACCCTGACTATACAATGTTACAACCCTTTAAGTGTAATCAAGCAAGAAGATCAAAGGAAACAATCAACAAAGTGAAAAAGCAATTCACAGAATGGGAGAAAATGTTTGAAACCATATATCTGATGAGGATTTAAATTAAAAACATATAAGGAATTCATACTAGTGAGTTCAATAGTAAAAAAAACAAATAACTGGATTTTAAAAATGGGCAAAGGACCTAAATGAACATTTTCCCAATGAAGACAATACAAATAACCAACAGGTATATGAAAAGGTGCTTCACATCACTAACCATCAAGAAAATACAAACCAAAACCACAGTGAACTACCTGTACCCGCTAGGATGGCTATTATCAAAAAGCCAAAAAAGTGCTAGTGAGGGTGTAGAGAAAAAGAACTCTTATACATTGTTGCTGAGAATATTAATTATTACATCCATTAAGGAAAACACCATGAAATCTCCTTAAAAATTAGAAATAAAACTAACATATGATTCAGCAATCCCACTTCTGAGTATATATCCAAAGGAAATGAAATTAGTATGTCAAAGAACTTTCTATCTATCTGCACTTTCATGTTCACTAAAGCATTATTTATAGTAACCAATATATGATGAGTGGATAAAGCAAATGCAACACACACGCTCACTCACACACACACACACACACACACACACACACACACACACGCACCTATACACATAAACCCTGGAATGATGTTCAGCCTAAAAAAAAAAGCACATACACATTCTGCTATTTGTGATAACATGGATAAACCTGAAGGATGTTATACTAAGTGGAAGAAGCCAGGCATAGAAAGACAAATGCTGCATAATCTCACCGATATTTGGAATCTAAAAAAATCCAACTCATGGAAACAGAGTAGAATGGTGGTTATTAGGGGTTGAGGGGTGGAGAAATAGGGAGATATGGGTCAAATGGTACAAACTTCTAGTTGTAAGATCAATAAATTATAGACCAATAAATACAGATCAACTAAGATCAATAAATATACAGTATAGTGACCATATTTAATAATATTGTATTGTATACCTGAAACGTACTAAGAGAGTAGATCTTAAGTATCCTCACCACAATAAATAAAGGTAACCATGTGAAGTGATGGTATGTTAATTAGTTTGATTGTTGAAATCATTTCATAATGTACATGTATATCAAAACATCATGTTGTCCACCTTGAATATGCACAATTTCTATTTGCCAATTGTACTTCAATAAAGCTGAATTTATTTATTTATTTATTTAGTTAGTTAGTTATTGAGACAGAGTCTTGCTCTGTTGCACATGCTAGAGTGCCGTGGTGAGATCTCAGCTCACTGCAATCTCTGCCTCCAGGGTTCAAGCAATTCTCCTGGCTTGGCCTCCTGAGTAGTTGGTATTACAGGCACATGCCACCATGCCTGGCTAATTTTTGTATTTTTAGCAGAGATGGGGTTTCACCATGTTGGCCAGAGTGGGCTTGAACTCCTGACCTCAGTTGGTCCACCTGCCTCGGCCTCCCAAAGTGCTGGGATTACAGGTGTGAGCCACCACTCCTGGCCTTGAATTCTTTTTAAAGATGTGGGAAAATTCCATCTACAAATTCTAAGTGCCTGGGCCTGAGGTTGTCATGAGGCACAGTTATTCTCAGAGATGCAGTCTTCGTCTTTTGAGCAACTCTGACTTTGTGTGACTGTAGAGGTTTTGGAAGTGACACTGCTCTTAGTAGTCTTCATTCCTTTGTTGAGGACCTAAAATCACAGCTGTTAGTTACAGGCCATTAAAAATGGGTACTGTGTATGATATATTTGTTTGAATATAACTAGGATATGTCTTTTCAATTTTGGGATGATTTCTTTTGCATTCTTTAGTCTTTGAGAATTCTAAGAAACAAAGAATTTTAAAAGCACAGATTGGCTTGATGTGCAAGCATACATACATATGTATATTCACATTAAGGGAAAATATGAATAGTATTTAACTACTGGTATGACCCAGACACTGACCAATTCAGAACCAAGAGAATGGATGCCAGCCATACACACTCTAGGTGGCCGAGCTGGCACCCCAAGTCTATCAGCCTTGTTTATTAGTAATATTTTGCTAGTCCAGAAAGAATTGTTTGTTTATAAAAATTCAAAAAATAAAATAACTGTAAACATAAAAAGGTAGGCCGGGTATGGTGGCTCATGCCTATAATCCCAGCACTTTGGGAGGCCAAGGCAGGAGGATCTATTGAGTCCAGGAGTTTGAGACTAGACTGGGCAACAGAGTGAGACCTCATCTCTACAAAAATAAAAATTAAAAAAAATTAGGCAGGTGTGGTGGTGCATGCCTGTAGTCCCATCTACTCGGGAGGCTGAAGTGGGAGGCTCACTTGAGCCAGGAGGTTGAAGATTCAGTCAACTGTGATCACGCCTCTGCACTCCAGCCTGGGAGACAGAGTGAGACCCTGTCTCGAAAAAAAAAGTTTAAAAAAATTTTCTAAAGGAAAGAAGAAAATAGGAAAGGCAAGATGAAGCCAGGGGAGAAATGGACATTTAAAATGCACCTTGCAAGGTCTTAGACACTTTTTAGGGACAGAAGGAAAAGTGCCTCCCATCATGCTCCACCAGGGGGCACTGAACTTGTGACAGTTTATCCTTTTTTTCGTGTTTGAAGTCACTCTCATTCTCCATAATACAGATGACCAGCTAGATGTTAACCATGCATTGGCTAAATTAATACCTTCAATCTTTAGAAAAACAGAGCATTTATTTTAGTTCACAACACAGTATTTCCTCTATGCCCTTTCCCCAGAGGAAAGAGGGAAGAATAGATGAGAAACAGCTCCTCTGAACTGATATAGCATGTGTGAGTTCAGCCTCATTATAGCAGATTGGATCTGAGTTACAGTGACCACTTAGACATCATGTAATTTGGTGATAAAAGCAAGTTCTGCTTTTCAGCTTGTGGTCTCTTAACTAGCTACAAATGATCACCAGGCTGACTCTTCATGTACTCTTTCTCTCATCATCCTACCACACAGATTTGCTTTGTAGAATTTTATTGACTCCATATTCTTTGAAATACTTTGCTTGACATACTTGCTGAGGGGAAAATGTTCTAACAAGTGAATGAAGCCTTAGTGGCCTAATGTTAGTACCTCTAAATCTACAGCTCTGAAGAATATATAAAGAATTAATGCACGAAGGACAGTGCCTGGCATGTAAGTGCTATAAAAGTAATTGCTTCTATGCTGATCGAAAGAGGCAATTAGGAATACAGTCAGCCCTCCATCCTGGCTAATACGGTGAAACCCCGTCTCTACTAAAAATATAAAAAATTAGCCAGGCATGGTGGCGGGCATCTATAGTCCCAGCTACTTGGAAGTGTGAGGCAGGAGAATCGCTTGAACCCAGGAGGAGGAGGTTGCAGTGAGCCGAGATCGCGCCACTGCACTCCAGCATGGGCGACAGAGCGAGACTCCGTCTCAAAAAAAAAAAAAAAAAAAAAAGAAATACAGTCAGTCCTTCATATCCATGTGTTCTGCATTTGTGTATTTACCTAATCAAGGACTGAAAATATTTGAGAAAAAAATGCATCTATACTGAACATGTATGGATTTTTTTCTTGTTATTATTTCCTAAACAATACAGTATATCTATTTACATAACATTTACATTGTACTAGGTATTATAAGTAATCTAGAGATGATTTAAAGTATATGAGAGAATGTGTGTAGGTTATATGCAAATACCATGCCATTTTATACCAGGGACTTGAGCATCTACAGATTTTGGTATCTGAGGGAGGTGCTGGAACCAATCCCCCATGGATATTAGGGATGACTGTACTTTCCATTCTCCAGATTAGTCCTCACATTCAAGGCTCAAATAATTAAAGAGATAGAATCACTTACAATTTCAGCAAAATCATTAAAGTGGTTTTTTTCTCTTGAAAGAAATGTCAAAAACCAGCAAGACTTCAAGGCTGTTGAAACAAGAGGATTTTTGGAGCCTTAGGGTTTAAACCTGAAGCCAGAGATTAATGCCAAATGCTTTTCTTTAACTGACATTTTTCTTCAGGCAAAGTCATCCTTGAGGCTACTGGAAAGTCATGGCAATTGAAATACAAAAGGTGTATGTATGTAGGAGTCTCCCAAATAGAAGACTTCACGGTGAGATTTGACAAATAATAACTTAAACGCCCTTAAGAACATCTGGGTGAAATTGATGCTTATAAGCCATTTTTTAAAATTAATAACGATGATAAATAACAACAGCCAACATTTATTGAACACTCAATTTTGTGTCAGGTGCTGTTCTAAATACTTAAAATCGGTTGCATTATATAAACCTCACAATTACTTTACAAGTTAGGTAAAGGTTTCACAGGTGATGAAACTGAATATTTACAGAGGAGTTAAGTAATTTGCCAGAAGTCTAACATGAAGTGTGTGGTACAGCTGATTTCAAACCCAGATCTTCTGACTCTATAACCCTTTATAATTTCTATACATCATGCTTTCCTACACCCATACAGCTAAAGACATATGAATCAAATAGTTCCCCACTTTAGCTTCTTGGCTGACTCAATGGCGCATGATAATTAGATGGTGTATGAAACCTACTTACTATGATTAGAATTGGTAGATTAATCTAAGAAGTCCATGGGTGTGGAAGAACCAGGATAAATGACAAATATATTTAATTAGATTATTTTAACGTCCTTGAGGACAACTTTCATACAAAATAAACATAATTTAGAGTTACACTAGATTTTAAAATTAGTCTTTGACTCTTTAAAGTAATAACTATCCATAGTAGTTTTTCCTTAAAAGTTTCAATTTAGCTTAAAATATTCTGACTTTACAAATAAATCTATGAAATTTCAACAATTACTTCTAAAAAAAAGCTTTACAACTTCTTAGACCTAACTTATACATTAAAATTATCCTAAGTTTTTAAAAATATCATTAAAAATTTCCTTTTAAGAATTTTGAGGCTGGGCACAGTGGTGCATGCCTATAATCCTAGCAGTTTGGGAGGCCAAGGCAGGAGGATTGCTTGAACCCAGGAGTTTAAGACCAGCCTGGGCAACATAGGGAGACCTCCATCTCTCCAAAAAAAAAAAAAAAAAAAAAAAAAGCCAGGCATGGTGGTGCATGACTGTGGTCTCAGCTACTCAGGAGGCTGTGGTGGGAGGATTGCTTGAGCTTGGGAAGTCGAGGCTGCAGTGGGTTGTGATTGTGCAACTGCACTCCAGCCTGGGTGACAGAGCAAGACCCCATATTGAAGAAGAAAAAAATAGTTTTGACAAAACTCTTCAAGTATTTAAGTAACTCTCATTGTCTAATGGAATAAAGTATAGATTTAGTAAATTTTGAGTTCTCACAATACTACAATAGTATTTATGAACTTAAATCAGACTGGTACATTTTTAAAACTAAAATGTGCAAGACAGAAATTAATGCATCAAATTTTCTCAGTAAAAAAGAACTATACACAATTATCACAATATGAATACAAATAACTTCAACACCTCTAATCTTAATTATAAATTTCCCCAGCTTTAAAGTCACTTATTATTCCCAACAAATAGTTTTATCACCTCAAGAATTTAGAATTTCTTTCCCAGATAAATTTCAGGTTATCTTCTCAGCCAAATGAGGTTCATAGTTAGCAAAGATTTTTGCAGTACTGTGAAGTCTGGAGCTGTAGGAACCCAGGTGTTATTTTTTTTTTTTGAATAGAGGTGGAATTCTCATTATATTGACTATGCTCATGAGGACCTCAAATCTATTCCTCCAAGTGAGTCCCTGGGATGTAAGTTATACATTCCCCCATTCTCAAAGTTGATTTGTGTCTACAAGTTACTTCATCATTTGATTGGACCAGCAAATTTATTTACTGTTTGATACTGTTATTCTTTTCACTATATATCAACACAACTCTTGTAGATATTTATGTGATATCGTATCCCACTCTGAATATCTCTCAAGTTGTTTGGTAAACTATTAAGTGAAGCTAAGGACATACATCTATTTTATTTTAATTTAAAATATATCAATGTACAAGTATTTGGCAAAAAGCATGGGTTTTCTTCGAATAAGGATGTACTAAAGGAGCTTGTCTTTTTTGCATAAACCATAACAGTGGTGCATTCTTTGTGATATTCTTTTGGAATAAGGGCTTAAAAACACTTGTGAGGCAATCTGAGTTCAGGATCACTCTAGATCGTTGCAATCTCCCCTCTGAGTGTTTTACAACAGTTTTTCAATGTTTTTGTTTGTTTTAAGCCGTTTGCTTTTATCATGTTTTTCCAAGGCATTTCAAACTTAGTTTGCCTGTAAGCAATGTCTTTCTTTTTATAATCCTATTCGAGAAGTGTATATAATATTTAATCAAATGAAATAATTATAAGTAAAAGCCAGTAACACAACTGACTCCTGATAGTCATACATGCTAACTTATGGGAGTAGTAGTATACATGTGTATTATCAGAGAAAAGCCTATACTCTATAAGCATTTAATGCCTTTTATAGAGGAAATGGAAAAATATTGACTCAAGAAGAAATAGAACTAGAAAATCTGATCAACAAGTAAAGAAATTGAATTACTAATTAAAAATTCTTACAGAAGGAAACCCCAGGCTTAGAGGCTTCACTGTTTAATTTTATCAAATATTTCAGACAAAATAATGCCAATCCTCACAAACACTTTTAGAACATAGAGGAGGAGGGAGTACTAATTAATATATTCTATGAGGTCATTACAACTGCAATATCAAAGCCAGACAAAGAAATTGTAAGAAATGAAAACTACAGATCAATCTCTCTCATGAACATAGGCAAAAATGTTCTTAATACATTATTAACAAATGGAATTCAGCAACATATAAAAAGGCTAATATACCGTGACCAAGTGGGATTTATTCTAGAAATTCAGGGTTGGTGTGACATTTGAAAAATCAGTTAGTTTAATGCACCGTATTACAGGAATAAAGCACAAAACCATATGGTGATCTCAACAGACATAGGAAAAGCATTTGACCAAATCTAATGCCTATTCATAATAAAAACTTTTGACAAACTGACAATAGAGGAGAACTTTCCCCATTGGGTAAAGAGTACTTATATATTTAATAGTGAAAGACTGAAAGCATTTTCCCAATTGGAAAAAAGAAAGTAAATGAGTCTTTTTTGTAAGATATTAAGATACTATTCCAAGATGTGATATTGTATGTAAAAAATTCTAATGAAGCCAAAACTACTAGAGCTAATAACCGTGTTTACAAAGGTTGTAGGATAGATTAATATACAACATAAATTATATTTCTACATACTTCCCAAATTGATCTATATATTCAATGCAATCCCTATCAAAATCACAACAGGTGTTTTTATATAAATTTAAAAGCTTTTAAAAAATTTATTCAGAAATGCAAATAACTTAAAATAGCCAAAAACACCTTTGTGAAAGAACAAAGTTGGAGGGCTTATTTAACTAGATTTCATAACTTATTATAAAGCTATAGCCATCAAGACAATTTGCTATTGTCATTGATATGGTTGGCTGTATCCACACCCAAAATGTCATTCTTGAATTTTAATCCCTCATGTCAAGGGTGGGACCAAGGGTGGAGGTAACTGGAACATGGGGTCAGTTTCCTCACTGCTTTTCTCATGATAGTGAGTAAATCTCATGAGATCTGATGGTTTTACAAGTGTCTGTCATTTCCCCTGCTTGCACTTCTCCTTCCGGCCACCCTGTGAAGAAGGTGGCTTTTTAACCCTTCGCCTTCCACCACGATTGTAAGTTTCCTGAGGCCTTCCCAGCCATGTACAACTGTGAGTCAATTAAACCACTTTCCTTTATGAGTTACCCAGTCTCAGGTATTTTTTCATAGCAGTGTGAGAACAGACTAATGCAGTCATAAAGATAGGAATATAGATTAATTAAACAGAATTGGAAATTCAGAAATAAACTCATATTTATAGTTGATTAATCTTTTTAGAAGATGCCCATTTCAATGGAGAAAGGATAATCTTTTCAACAAGTGGCACTGGAGCAATTGGATATCCACATGCAAACAACAACCAAAACAACAAAACAAAAACCAAACCAAACAAAACCAAACCAAAAAAATCCTTAGATTTTTACCTTACAACACAATTAACTCAAAATATATTGAAAGGAGGAAAATCTTTTTTTTTCAGTCTTCATAAATTTATAGCCAGAGCAGATTCCTGTTAATTAAAGACAGATTAACAAGAGAAAAAGAAACATTTTTATGTTTAATGCATACTGTATGTACATCATGTGGGAGGAGCCTCTCAAAAGTCTCTCACAAGGTAGTGGCTTGGAGCTCTGCCTTACATGGTATTTTAACAAAGAACCATAAATTCTATAGTGATAAGACAAAGGAGTCCCTTGCAAAGGGAGAAAACCTGTGGGAAGGTAGTAAAATTTGTTCCCAGATTTTCCTAGCCCTGCTGGTACCAGCTTCTGAGCTAAGAGCTCAGAGTTATCACCAGTAAAGACAGAATTTGCATCTCTGTCTTCAGGAAGGAAGGAGAGGGAGCAGGTAGAAAGATATTTTGCCTTTGTGAATTGCTGTCCCCATTAGGCAAGCACAGGGAGAGGCAGATGTTCTTCTGTGTTTTAGTCTTCTTCAGCTCAACAACCTTCAGTATTTTAGAAAGAAATATTTTGGTTTTCTTTAGTGTTGTTGACCTAAACGTAACATTTTTGTTGAAACAAAAAATTTCTAGGGGAAAACACAGGAGAAAATCTTCATGCTCTCAGGCTATGCAAAGGATTCTTAGACACAAAAGCAAAAGGAAGAACCATTAAAAAAAAAAGAAATTGCTCAATTAGATTACTTTAAAATTAGAACTTCTTGTGCTTCAAAATGTAGCATTAAGAAATTGAAAAGACAGGTCACATCCTGGAAAAAAAATTACCAATTATCTATCAGATACAGGGCTTGTATCCAGACTAAACAAAGAACTCGTGCAACTCAATAAAAATAAGAGAAACAACCAAATTTACAAATGGGTAGGTTCAGAAGAGATTCTAATGAGTGTCACCTACAGGAATGGCTACCACTGTGGTTGCAGTTACAGGGATCAGCAGACACTGATGGGAGCACCTCTAGGAGCCATATAAAGACCTGTTGTTAGCAAGAGGAGCCAAGTGGAGAGCATCTTGTGAGGTTGCTGGGAGAGGCCCACAGTGGTCAATGCATGCTGTTTGTAAACAGCAGCAGGTGGTAAAAGCAGATGGTGTTGGGATTGTAATGTGGGTGGGAGTACCTTCTTGCTCACACAACCCCAGCCACCTGTCATCACCATCATGGGCCATCCTCAAGAAAAAAGGGATGTTAGCTCCAGTTATTTATGTGTGTGTGTGGTGGGGAGAAGAGTGAGAACATAGGGTATTTGGTATTTTAGTATACATTTCATTGAATATAAAGAATAACAACTTCCTGCCTTGATACTAAATGTGGTTTCAAGCCCAGAATCTCTGAGTAGATACGTATATTAGGCATGTAAATACAAAACAAAACAAACAACCCCTCCCAAACAAAACAAAAAACAGTATAAATTCATGTGAGAGAAGTCTAGGACCTTTGAGTTTGAACCAACAAAGACTTCAGAAGTAATAAATAAGTCCTGATTGTTTTTTTCTTTGTCCCATTTATTCCGCACAATAATCTCACGGGATAGGTATTTTGCAAAGGAGAAAACAGAGACTCGGGTATATAAATTAATATATCTAGGATTGCACAAGGAGCAAAACAAAAACACAGTTTTGGTTTCCTGACTTCAAATCCTGTGCTTCCATTCTGCCAAAATCTCATATTTTTTCACAAGTAAGATCCAGGAAAGATAACTTCATGTTACTTAGCAACACACAAACTGGAGATGGTACCTTTAGCCTTGGCAAGAAGGCACCCCTATGGGAGTGGGCCTTCTGGGATTCTCTTCTGTGCTCGTGAATAAGACATGCTGTTTATATTTTGGGAAAGTCTTTCTGAGCCCCAATTTTCTCTAGAAAATGAAGATAAGTTATATTTTACGTTAATTAATTAATTAATTATTTATTTTCTGTCTCCTTTACTAGAATGTCACCTATATGAGAACAGGATCTGTACCCTATTCCCTTCCCATAGCACTGAATAAAGACATTTTGTAAATATTTGTTGAATCTGTGAAATAAATGACTATGACTATACTTTGTACTTGTCACTGTTACAGTAGGTAGCTAGTCAGACATTAGCAGGGCAGGAGAGAGGTGTTATGAAACCATCAGGTGACAGTCAGGTGGTTGTAAAAATATCTCTCTAAAATAATAATTGGTCACAGCCCATGCCAGGGAAAGGCAGTCTCCCAACAGACAGAAAAAAAAAAAAAAAAAAACCCGAAACTGGTGATCAGCAGCTTCCCAGTAAGATCTCAGGAGCTGAGTGAGTGGACTCAAGCATGCACATTAAGGCAAAATGTAAGAGTTTAAGTGGTATATGACCTTCTTCCAGGAACAGAGAAAAACTGCATTAAGTAAGGGAAAAATGCCTCAATTGAGCTAGCATACAACATCAGTAAATCCACTTGGCCCCTCCCCAGTGCTGGTAGGCCACTGCACAAGCGGACAGTCCACCCCAAGGGAAGAATCAGGGCAGAAGAGAAGCAGATCCCCCAAAAGCATGCCAACGTATAAAACCCCAAGTCAAAGTTCAAACTATGCACTTGAATGTCTCAAGTCACCCACTTGTCCCTCTTCCAAGCATACTTTTCTTCTTTCATTCCTGCTCTAAATCTTTTTGTTTGTTTGTTTGTTTGTTTGTTTTGAGACAGAGTCTTGCTCTGTAGCCTGGCTGGAGTGCCGTGGCGTGATCTCTTGGCTCACTGCAACCTCCGGCTCCCTGGTTCAAGTGATACTCCTGCCTCAGCCTCCCGAGTAGCTGGAGTTACAGGCACGTGCTACCGCACCCAGCTAATTTTTGTATTTTCAGTAGAGGCAGGGTTTCACCATGTTGACCAGGATGGTCTTGATCTCCTGACCTCATGATCTGCCCTCCTCAGCCTCCCAAAGTGCTGGGATTCCAGGCGTAAGCCACCATGCCCGGCCTCTCAAACTTTTTAATAAACTTTCACTCTGATCTAAAACTTGCCTTGGTCTCTCACTCTGCCGTATGCTTCTCAGTCAAATTCTTTCTTCTAAGGAGGCAAGAATTGAGGTTTCTGCAGACCCATATGGGTTCACTGCTGCTAATATCACCTGAGTTAGTTTTTCACGGCTACTGTAACAAAGTGCCACTCACAGAATGGCTTGAACAACATGAATTTATTGCCTTATAGTTCTAGAGACTGGAAGTCCAAGATCAAGTTGTTAGCAAGGTTGGCTCCTTCTGAGGGCAGAAGGAGAAATATGCTTTTTGCCTCCCTCCTAGTTTCTGATGATTTGCTGACAATGTTTGGCATTCCTTGGCTTCTGCTGCATCACATTGATCTCTGACTTTGAAGGAAATCAAAATAGTTGACCTCAAAATACGTTTCTTTGATGTATTTCAAAATGGCTGCCACAGTACCGATTGACTGAAATTTCCCTGCAGTGCTGTCTTTTCTGGGGGAAATTTGCATCTGTAGAGACATTCCATTAATGCTGCCAAGGCTTCCCTTTCTAGGCCTTCCCTGGATCTAGGAAAGGTTAACTGAGACGATGATACCATTTAAGGCCTGAAAAAAATGTTTTCCAACTATGCTATCTGAGGGCTACTACCTGTGAGGCTTCATCTGCATAACAAGACCACTTTTGCTGGACAAGCCTCTTCCTTTCTCCCTCCCATAACATGTCTTGCCACTAAAACCTGGTTTACCAACAGAACCCGGTTTTGGGTTTTTGGCCATGCTTTTTCTCATTCTGTCTATAATCTCAAAATAATATATACATTTCTGTAACTTGTTGGGGAATTGAGTCTTGATTCTGAAAGCTCCCATGTATACAGTTAAATAAATGCATGTACCTTTTCTGTTACTAATCAATCTACCTTATGTCAATGATTTTTTCAGCAAATCTTTAGGGGGCTAAGGGCCTTCGTGCCCACAACTTAATTTCCACATGATATTTTCCCTGTGTGTGTGTGTGTGTGTGTGTCCAAATTGCCCTTTCTTATAAGAAATTATAACAGTTCTATTGGATTAGGTATCCTTATAGGCCTAACCTACTCCAGTATAACTTCATTTTAACTAATTACATCTGTAATGACCCTGTTTCTAAATAAGGTCACATTCTGAAGTTACTAGGAGTTAGGATTTCAACATATGAATTTTCAGGGACACAATTCAACTTATAACATCACACAAATACACAACTGAATAAAATATAGTCCTTGCCCTTGAGGCCCTCACAAAGTTCCAAAACATGACCTAAGAAGCAGTTCATAGGTTTCAAGTAACAGATGGATTTTGTGCTGTTAGAGGACCTTTTAAAAGTTTAGACTTTCATTTTTAGAGCAGTTTTATGTTCACAGCAAAATTGAGAAGAAGTTTTAGAAATTTCCATGTATCTACTCCCCCCACACATGCACAGACTCTTCCATTAACAACATCCTCCCCCAGAGTGCTATATTTGTTATAATGGATGAACCTATATCATTATTACCCAAAGAATGTAGTCTACATTAAGGCCTGCCTAACTGAAACAGAGTTTTGAACTGATTTGGTTTTTACATTTTAGGAGAGAAAAGCAAGTGGCAGATTATGAGGTGAAAAGTATAATACATCAATGCTTATTTTGAAAATAGGCATTATTGGGTTAAAATGAAATGTGCACATGGGACTAAATGCACCTAAGTTCCTTTTCCTTAACAAAGGAAAAGTGCATCTAATTCAAATTGATACAATTTTGGAAATAACCATGGTTACTAAAATGGATGCACTTTACGCTGATTGAGAGAAAGCATTATGACAATAGCTGCTCTTTTCACAAGGGCAAATCTCTTCATGCAACTAAAAATTAGAGTCAGCCTATGTCTGTAAGCAACCGATTTCAGCCTGAGACTATTCATTTAAGCTAAACAACATGAGGGCTGCTGAGATTTGGTAAACACACAGACGTGTACTTCAATGAGGAAACTATGTGATGAAAGCATGACACAATGGTTTAGAGACGTGGAATAATATGTTTTTATTTAGTACATTTATTAGGTATGCATTGGATCTAGAGAATGGGATGATATCACTAATTTCAGACATAAAGACTGTTAGACATAAAGAAACCTGAAGTTCTATTAACTGAGTTGTTGTCCACCATTATTACCACAGGGTATTGATTTTGGGAATATCCACAAAGTACAAATACATTTTGTGAAAGAAAACTGATGTTTATCACTCTTAATGAGTTTCCAAAAGCCTGGGGTTGTATAAAAGTGAAATTCTTGGACTTGCAGGTAATGCTATCACAGAGCCAGGGCCTCTGGAGCTCTGTGGCTTTCTCTGGCTTCCTGAAGGCCAGGGGCACAGGACATAGCCATCCAGACCACACTGGCTGCTTTGCTTGAGTTTATACCTCACTTGTGGTGAAAGTCATTTACCTTATGTTAGCATCTGTATTCGTCCATTCTGGCACTGCTATAAAGAAATACCTGAGACTGGGTACTTTATAAAGAAAAGGGGATTAATTGGCTCATGATTCTGCAGGGTGTACACGAATAGCGGCTTCTGCTTCTATGCTTACAAACATGGTAGAAGGCAAAGCTTACAATCATGGCAGAAGGCAAAGGGGAAGCAGGGACTTTTTTACACTGCTGGAGCAGGAGCAGGAAGAGATGCATCAAATAGGATGCAAATACAGAGTGTTGCTTGATTTTTTGGGTCTTTGTTTAATAACTTTTTCCGCAAATATGCATTGAGTGCTATCTATGTGCTATCTTCTTTGAAAATCTTTCTTACTTAATTTTAGGGAACTCTCCTAACATCATAGGAGGATGTATTTTAAATACTAGTCACAATGCACATACTAGAGAATATTTAGGATGGACCATATGTAATTGACCACTTTGTACTTATAAAAATAACACTTTTATAAGTTTTGGTATGTACATATACATGTACACACAACTGCAGCTCTACAAAATTTTGCATTTACCGCCATGGTTTATTCTATATTGTGTTTGTTGCTTATTTCTATTATTTTCACAATTATTTGCATTATGGCTGAGTTAGCTATTGCTATGTAAAAAATAATTACAGAATCCCAATGGCATTAACAATAAACACATGCTTATGCTCCAGGTCTACTGGTCTGTTTCATGTAATCTTTTAATCTCTTTGGACCAGCAGACTCCCTGATGCATGTTCTTGTCATGCATCAGGCAGTGTCGAGCTGCAAGGGGGCATGCAACAAATCTTAAGGCCTAGATGTGGGAATGGACACAATGTCACTTCCAACACCTCATTCCATTAGCCAAACTATCCAAGACATGGATACAAAGAGGAGGTGAAGAGTTGAGGCCAGGAATACAATCAATACCATGGCCTAATATTAAAAAGCAATAATTTGTCTTTTTATATCACTAAAGTGTTCAAGGAAAGTGCTTTCCAATTAGGAAGGAAATCATCATCATCGTCATCACTGTTGTCATCATGATCACCATGATATCAAACACATATCATGCCTTCCATATGCCAAACACACTTCTAAAGTTTTACATTTAATTTTTGCACTGCTCCTGTGACATAGTCAGTAGTGCTGCCTCCATTTACAGCCAAGGAAATGGAAGCACGGAGAAATTAGTAAAAATGCTAATTTTTCCTAGGAACTCAAGACTATCTGAACGAATTTCAAACTGCACTATTCTAGCACAGACTCATGTGTTGAAGGATGTGGTAATGTTTAACTTCTTGTCTACCTTCAAAGTCACAGAGAGAATAAAAAACTCTACAGTGGAGTAGCCATACCACACCAGTGGGTTCTGCTAGTTACCTCTCCAATTCAGTGGCTTAGTTAATCAGATATTGTTCTGGAATGTTAGTTCATTTTACTGCTGGTAAATGAGGGAGTCAGGACCACCATTCATTGTTATTATTTTCTTTCTTAGTGATTTTTTTTGTTCATCCAGTATATTTTTCCTTTTAGCACACTAATGGGATTTCACTTAAACATATTTTCTAAAGATTTTTTATGCCTTTTACATTCAATATATTAGTAAATCCACTGGTACTATCTGAAATACTTGACCCTTTACTGTACAGAGCATGACAAATTTGTTCTTTCGCTATAGGAGTAACCCAGCCTAGAGAGAACCAGAAAACCAGGGCCAGGGAAGAGTGGGAAAAAATAGATTCCTAAAGCATTTCTTTCCATTTAGAATCTAGGAATTAAAACATAGGCTAAATCTGATCCACTGTGAGAAATTACACTCAGTAGTTTATTTTAAAGAAATTCAAGGCTTCAAAGGAGTATGTGAGAGTACATAGATTCACAGTTTTTGGTATATCTTTATATATCATCAATTCGATAGGATTTAAAAAGTCCTCTAATTCAGTTGTAGATGTGATTATCAAACTTTTTGACTCAGCTTTCGTTCCTTACATCCCATGTATTAAAAGTTTTTTGTTGCATTTATTAAATTATATCTTCCCCCTGTTATTTTCATTCATAGGCATTTAAGAATTATTTATACATTCAGGAATTAGGAAAACACTTGTTACTTTGTTCAGTAACAGGCATGTTGCTCAGCATGCACTGAACGCCAGGGGCTGAGCTGGCGGCTAGAGCCACCAAGTACATAAGGCTCAGGTTCCTTGTTTCCAGAGAAGTGTTTTAGGACTTACCTTGGAATCTGACCTTGATGCTCCAGTCATTTGCAGGTTGGATAACATAGACTCCACCTAAAAGGGAATACTGTGATGTTTTATAATAGCAAGAAAGAGTTACTCTTTTCAGGTTCTTCCCAAACCATAAACAATGTGCTAATCACTAGAAATGTTTAGCAAGTGCATTTGATAATGATATCCTTTTGGGGAGTTTTTCCTAGTTGAAATATTTTGGTTTCTCAGCTGTAACTGCAGTGATGGTTACTGGATTACAAGGTAGTGTTTCAGGACAAGGCGGAAATACTCTCTGATGAATACCCGTGTCCCCCACAATACTAAGCTAGACGGCAGGAGGAAGACAAACGCCAAGTGAGGCTGGGCACAGCCTTGCCTTTTCCTTGGCACTTATTTGCTTTGGCAAAACAGCCATCATTTTTAAAATTCAAAACTATTTATTGACTTCTTATTGTAGACTGGACACTGAGGTAAGCATTGGAGATTAAAAAAAAGGGAAAAAGAGGTGTGATTCTTGACTTTCTGGAGCTTTCACTAGAGGCTAGAGAGCAGGGAGAAGGTAGCAGTTACTAAGTAAATAAATGGACAGGTAAATAAAACAGTTTTAAATTGTGTTATATGTCAAAGAGAAATCAAAGGGGTTATGATATGGGATAATTGGCCAGGCAGAGCCGAAGGGGGATCCTTGCTCCTGGTGCTTGCTTCTTAGGGGTCTGTGAATGAGGTCCCCTCCTCATGCTCAGGTAAGTAATCACCTAAAATAGTTGCTTTAAAAAATGATGGATGAAACAATGGTTCATGCATGAGGTTCTCTGGAGACTTTGACATTCTACTCTCTAAGTCCCAGATAGAGGAAGCCTTGGCTTTCCTGCAAAAGAGTAATGCTTTCTGAGGTCCTGTTGAGCTGACAAATAATAGCTTTTCTTCAATTTAAATAACTTACAGTATAGAGACAATGACTTCTGTGGAAATGTTTCTGAAAGCTCAATTATTAAAAGAAAAATTACTCACAGTTAGAACATGTTTTTAGTTTTTAATATGTTTGCATGTGTCCTATACTGAACTAGTATTATGCAAATACTCCTATACTGATCCCATGATAACATAATATTAACATGACTAATTAATTCTTCCTATCATTATGAGCAACTTGGTTTAGGTTAATTGGCACAATGATAAACACATAGAAGGTATTTTTAAATATTTATTTGTTGAGTGCTGTGACACCTGAAGAACTTGAAGAATGAAACCAATGTACTTTAGCCTAGACACAGCATGGCTGGATAAGTTCCCAGCAAACTGCCTTTCGGCCAAATCTCTAAGAGATTTCTTTAAACAAGTAGTGCACATACACATACTGTTTTTCAGAAATATCTGTTTTACCTACAAAATCAGAAAATTTAGAGCAAAATTTAAGACACTTTTAAAAACATAGATGAGCTGATTTTATAAATCTCTCTCTTCTAGAAGGTGGATTTTAGCACATTGCTTACAGTGAGAGCCACTGAGCTGCCGATAGCTGGTCGTATGCTATCCCACCTACCGAGTGTTGACTGATATACAGTCAACTGGACAGGACAGTGCAGGATGGATCTGGTTGTGGAAGCCAAACTATGAACCCACACCCACCCTTTCCTTGCCTGAACACAAGGCTAGAAGTGGTTAGCCTCACTAAAGGAACAGAGCTTGCCTGCCTTGGGTCTAATCAATGTGGAGGAATAAGCTTGGCAGTTTTCCCACCTGTGAAGTGGGTCTACAGATTGTCAAACCCTGTGTCTCCCCTCACCTACCTCTAGTAGAGTCATTGACAGAGTACCTCTTTCTTGCTCTATCATTAGCCCAGGGTGACTTGTAGAAGCACTGGCTTTTCAATAGCTAGAAAAAAAGAAGGATGGAAATGGAAGTTGCAAAGAAATATCCTGATAATATTTTTATTTCCTTCCTCCCTTCTTCTCATCCTCTCTCCTTTCTTTCCTACCTTTCCTCATTTTTGCAAAAGCATGCCGTACCTACTTGCTTCTGTTATCCATTGTGAATGAGCAAGGCTGCCAATGATAAGATATTTACTGGTCTATTGGACTTAGCACCTTTCTCTGATTATGAAGCCACACCAACACAGGAATATTCTCACTGGCTGTCCTCGGACAAATGGGCAGCAGGTCTCAGAGGCCATGTTGACTGGCAATAATGCACCGGTCAGTCTCAGCTGAAAGCAAGTCTCAGCAAACAGGGCCTGGGTCCAAGACAAACTTACATGTTTCTTTGGAATTTTCACTGGAGGTGTATAATTAAATGACTTCTGTGGAAGTCATTGTGTGGAAGTCATATTTAATTAGACTCATTGGAAGTGTATAATTAAACAAATGCTGAGGGCTGGCTTTTGACAGTTTATGTCCCTCAAGTGAGTTAACAAATAGTAAAAGCCTTCCCTGTAAAATGTAAAGTGAACCCTTTTTGCTTTTCCTTTCCTTGGTCACACACGAACTGCAGGAGATAATAGAGATTAGTTGGCTGGTAGTGTTTTTCAAATGTAAGGCACACATAAATCACCTGGGAGTGAAGATTCCAATTTGGTAGGTCTGGGGTGAGGCCTAAGATTCTGCATGTCTGAAAAGCATCCAGCTAATGCTGCTACTGCTGCCCCAGGACCACACGTTGAGAACCAAGGGGCTGTTGTATTGGAATACCTGTGCTCCTATTTTTCAAAGATGTTTACTTTTGTCAGATTCAGTTTGAAAATGTGTTCTTAAGTGATGCTTAGTGGGATTCCTTAGTGAAACTCTACAAATTAGCTTGAAAGATACAAACCTGAGTACAAATAGTCTACCCACAACTAAAGCCTTTTTAGAGGCTAAAGTTTATCCATGTCTTTATAACCTTGTTTTTTTTTTGATATGGTCAAAGCCTGGAGAACCACAAAGAAAATTTAGTAATCATAAGAATCAATGGTAGAGGCCATTCCAGTTTACAGGATACTTGTGACTGAGACAAGGAGACCCTTCCTATATTGCCAGAGAATCCTTGCAAACCTGGACAACAAATTGACTTCTCTCTGCCTCAGTTTCTATAGTCACAAGTTGTGAATGAGATAGGATGGATCATGTTTAATATAGCTTGAGGGATTTGGTGAGGTTCTTTATTAAGATTATGCAATCAAAGGTGGGAATTATGACTTATAGACTACATATTTCAATTCAATCATACTGCATTCAGATGGATTTAGGCAAATATAGAAAATACAATTTTTAATAATAAAAATGCATAATATGAGATAGTGCAAATGCTTACCATGTAGTAACACATTTAATTTCTCAAACAATGCTATGAGAAAGGTATTATAGTTATCTCTATTATATGGATAGACAAATAGAGATGCCAAGGTGATAACTTCACCCTGCTTTAAACCAAGCTCATGGACCTTTTATGGTAGGAGGTTGCAAACTGGGGGCCTGTCGATAGGTTTTGTTTGAGCTGCCTGGAGATTTTTTAAAAAGTTGAATTAGTTTTGACAGTTACAGGCTATTTCCCACTTCTTTTAGAAAAGCAGAGTATTTGGTGCTTTAGGCTTGCATTTCCACATAGCAACAATCAGCTACAGATAGTGACCCTGCCCTTATAAGGGCTGTGAGCACTCCAACTTGTTGTAGTTCTACCTGGCCCACTTCACTTACGTTTATTATTGTTTCCTCGCTTTTGCACTATTTGAGTTGGAAACCCCTGTGTACCTATCATCAAAGATCTTTATATAACTGGGAATCACCACCCTTCGCTAGTGTTTTGTTAAGCTTTCACAGGGACGAAAGTCACTGTGCTGGGTTCCACAGAACCTGGACACTGAAGACAAATAGCTCAGCCCTCAAGACTTTTTTCTGATGCCATCACAGACAGAACTATTTCAAGAATTCCAGAAGTATAATATTTATTTGTATATTACAGTATGATATATATATACTATATATTACATACTTCTATATTATATTAATATTTACATCTATATTACAGTGTAACATTGTGTGCCATCAACGAACATGCTTAAGTAACACTACGGCTCAAGATGCGACTCCACACTGACAAGTAGTAGTGACTCCGTTGTGCTCCATTTTGCCTGTCCGTCCCTTCTCAGATTTGCCATTTTGTCTGCATCTTCATTTTTGCAGTAATCCATGAAGTAAGATGCAAAGGGAGCTGAGTAAATTTCAAGGATTTGTACTTTAAAAGTCTTCATACTACACAGACACACACACACAAACACATACACATATGTGTGTGTATATATGTATTTATATATATATGTATATATATAGAGAGAGAAATGTGAGGTAGTGTTACTTTTTAGATGTTTTATCTTTTAAAAAAATAATTGGATTTTTTTAAGATAGTTAATTGAATCAAGGCATATTCAAAGTCAATTTGGGCATGACTGACCAACCTGGGTCATGACTGAATATTCACCTTCCACAATCTGGGTCATCAATGGTATGGTTCTTCTATACAGAATGTCTGGGCCCTGAAGAGAGTCAGGTAAGACTGTGTGTGTGTGTGTGTGTGTGTGTGTGTGTGTGTGTGTGTTGGAGCCGGGGGAGGGATTGAGTAGGGGCGGGACAGGAAGAGCTATTCTGATGAAAAGGGGACTAATTCAAAGGAAAACTCTATTTTTGTAGCCTGGGTTAGTAGGAAGGTGCAGAGTATATATGGATAAGGCAAGTGAACACGCTTTTAATTAGCCTGAAACACCAGCTGGCATAGATTTCACCTGCAATCCAAGCAATCGTGTAAGGATAGGCGCTTAGGAGAGAGCTCATTGTTATTCCTGAGGCATTCCCAGGTCCTCAGCCTCTAAGAAAGCAGCACCTGCTATAAATCTCTGTTTTCTCTGATTTCTGCAATCTTTCAGCAAAGCCTTTCTGCTCTCCACTCTGGAACAGTTTCACAGAATGTGTTTTGAATTATCTATCCGCAGGAAGTTTCAGGGCCTCAACCAGTACACACAGCTTCAAGGGCAGCAGGGGCAGGTACAGGAATGCTGGGCCCGTCCTAGACACTGTTAGTGGAGGCCGTGCAAGCAGGTATAGTTGGCAGACAGAACACAGAAGTCATGGAAGGGAGAAAAAAGAGAGCAAGTTGTTTCTGAGGGCAAGGTGTGTGTGTGTGTGTGAGGGGGTTGGGGAGAGGTGTTGGAGGAAGAGGTTGGGACAGAAAATGTAAGAAGGAAAAGGAGGAACTGGCCAACAGAGGGGATAGTCAACAAGGGCTTGTGAAGTGTGACGGGGAAAGGAATATAATTTCAATAGCAAACTTTACTGGGCTCTCCTATGGGACAAGCACTGCTTTAAGCACTATGAGGTACTATTACAATTCTCATTTTATAGAAGAGGAAGCAGAAAGACAGCAAGGTTAAACAATTTGTGTAATGTCACACAGTTAGTAACTTGTAGCGCTAGGATTTAAACCCAGACAGTCTAATTCTACTGCCCAAGCTCATCAAACCCTCCGCTAGGGTACTTATAAAGCAGAAGAGGAGGAAAGAAACAAGGCTGAGGGTAAACTGTTTAGAAGAGAGACCAACTGAGAAGGTGGAGAGTTCTCTACCTGGTGGAATCGTCCTGAGTGAGGGCCACCTGAGACTGGAAACCAGAGGACCAAGGTGTCTGCTTTTGTTGTACCACTTGTTACTATGACTTTGAGCCTCAGTTTCTTTATCTACAAAATATGAGTGACAACCTGAGTAACTGCTTGTAAGGATGAAATGAAATAAGTTAGAACACACTTTGGGAATTATCAGATGCTTTGTATGTGGTGGGACTCGATGCTGAGCTATGTTTCTCTTAACATATAAAGTAGGAAGCTTAATTTGATCGTTGCCCCTGCGTTCACAGGAAGCCACTTTTCTTCCGTGATGCATTTTCCTGGCTTCTGTCCCTATGTCTCTGCTGTTAGGCAGAGCTGTCATCTTCTTTATCTGGCTCTTGTGGCTCTGTTGATTTTTCCAAGTGTCTGAAAGAGCTGCACATTTTCTTACTTCACAGGATCAGTGATCCTAGCCTCCTGAGCCTGTATTATTGACCATTCTGTTAGTTACTGCCACTGCTAAGTGGTATCAGTGGCAAAGTCACTGCTATGAACTCAACAGCCATTTGGACTCTTAAAGACCATATTTTTCCTACCTTGCCATAGCAGGATCATTTGCTCCAAGTCAAACAGAATTGATTTTCCAATTTTCTTTCCAGTGACTAATACCATCCCAGAGGTTACCAATCCTTGTTTTTACTGTCCCTGGTGCTGTTTAAAGGATGCTTTCTAATTGGATGAAGTGGGAAGAGAAAGAGTGTGTGCAATTGTTAGGAGAGGAAGCAGACACTAATACCACCTTCTTCCCATCTCACCTTTACATAGGTCATCTAAACACATCACTGTCTCTACCCAGAACCAGTATAGGGACAGCAGTGACATGGGCAAGGCTTAGTGCCCTTTGGTCTTCCCTTTTGGGGACCTGCTCTGCAATCCACTTTGCCTTCTTACCCTTGTGTCATTCTCTGCAGCTTGTTAATTCTTGAACTGTCACTGCTTCTAGTAGTGTTTGACTTTTAATAGAAAAATAGTGAAAAAGAAAAGCCTTTAAGACTCCCCCCAAAATACATATTTCTAGAGATAGAATGTTCAGTTTTGGCACCTGAATTCCTTGTACCCCAAATTCCTGATTCTGGGCCTTTTCACTTTTGGCTCCTCCTGCTTTGTTTTTCCTCCTGATCATCACCTGGCTCTATGCATTTCTTCGTTCAGGTCTCTGCTCAAATGTCACCTCCCTAGAGAAGCTTTAAATTGCTTTTTTATGTAGTCATAATCCCCTGCCAACCCTGATCTTGCTTTATTTTTTTATAATGCTTATCGGTACTTGACACTATATTCTATATTTGTTAATTGTCTGTGTACCTTGAAAAGAATGTAACCTGTATGATGTCCGGAGCGTTGTCTGTTTCAATTACCGCGGTGTTCCCTAAAGCAGGATCTTATTAGGGTCTATAAGATTTTTAAAATATATTCAAGTAAGTCATTGAAAAAAGCTTTTCTAATGTTTCCTAATCTTGTTAGATATGATATGCTTTCATTTTTCTGTTTGATATGTCTATGGCCTTAGCATTTTGTCTATATTTATTCATTGATTAATTTAATAACAATCTTAACATTTATTAAGTTGCAGTGATTGGGCTGGTGCTGAGAATAAAAAGGTAACAGCACAGTCCCTTTCTTCAAGATGCTTACAGTCAAGTGAAGAAGGCAGATGAGTAATAGACACGTGCAGTGGATGTGAGATGCGAAACTTGGCAAGACAATGCACATTCTGTAGCATCTCAGAATAAATGGGAATTAGCCAGAAGACCTGGGGGTATTGGGATGTCTTTCCAGGCAGAGATTACTGTATGTTAAGGTTGAGAAGGTGTAAGTGGCTGGGGTTGGTGGCTCACACCTGTAATCTCAGCATTTCGGGAGGCCAAGGCAGGCAGATCACTTGAGGTCAGGAGTTTGAGACCAACCCGGCCAACATGGTGAAACCCTGTCTCTACTAAAAAAAAAAAAAACAAAATTAGCTGGGCATGGTGGCAGGTGGCCCTAATCCCAAATGCTCTGGAGGCTGAGGCAGGAGGATCACTTAAACCTGGTAGGGGGAGGCAGCAGTGAGTCAAGATTGTGTCATTGCACTCCAGCCTGGGTGATAAGAGTGAGACTCTGTCTAGAAGAAGAAGAGGAAGAAGAAGAAGAAGAAGAAGAAGAAGAAGAAGAAGAAGAAGAAGA